>NC_059404.1:2384471-2687576 GCF_905220565.1 Melitaea cinxia
ATCTTAATAAATTTAGTGTTAGATCGACTTTCATTGGGTTTGGTTTCCCTCATAACCTTCCCTCACATGTCGTCTCTCACTCAACCATAGACTGTTCCATACAGTTTTTTGGTCCTTCGAGGATTCATACAGAGAATGCAGCCTTGCTGTTGACAAGATTCATAGAGTGTTTGATCGACTTTCATTGGGTTTGGTTTCCCTCATAACCTTCCCTCACATGTCGTCTCTCACTCAACCATAGACTGTACCATACAAGTACTTTTAAATGAAAGTATCTTTTTACAATATTTACATTCCCCTTTTTTTTGCAATTTCATCCACAGTAAAATAATTCCACATTTGTCCTTCTTGTGGAATTTTAATTATTACACTAAAATACTATGACAAAATTAATTAAACAACTAAATATTTAAAAATATAAACAACTTAATTAAAAAAGGTACAAAAATAATAACAGGAGATAAGTACAAAAGGCGGCCTTATCGCTAATGAGTGATCTCTTCCAGGCAACCTTCGGGCAGAGGAAATGGTATATATGTAGATGGTTTAGGTGTAGAGTTTTATCTAAATACATACAATATATTTAGACAAATAATGTAAAAAATAAATAAATAAAGTATATGTACGTACATGGCATATATAAATGGAAAGTTGTAATAGACATACATAAACGTATATATGTAGTTAATGAATTATTGTGATAAGATTCAAAGTAAGCACAGGAGATAATATGTGACTAGATAGAAGGATTAAAATTAAAGGAAATAATGTTTTACTGACTTCTTGAAAATTGGAAGGGATTCAGAGCGTCGCAGTCGCGGGTAGAAAGTAGTGGAGTGGGGAGGAATTTCAAGAAGTAAACTAGGTATCATCGGAGCAAGTGCTTCGCTCTTGAGACTCGCTGAGATACTTAAAACGTTCACGTAGGTAAGAAGGAGTAGCAGGATTAAATAGTATGCAATATAACAAAGTATGTGAGTATTCCTGCGAAGGTGAATTGGGAGCCACTTGAGTTTTTTGCGAAAATCAGAATGCGATCATATTTGCGTAGTGCAAATATGAAACGGATACATAAATTCTGAATGCACTCAAGCTTATTAAGTTGCTCCTCAGTAATGTCAAGATAAGTAGGATCGGCATAATCAAGCATAGGTAAGAGAATGCTATGTGCAAGTGCAATTTTGGTGGAAGTAGGAAGAAAATTTTGCAACCTGCGAAGTGATCCTACAACTGAATAAACTTTCCGACTTTATGAGATTTTGATCCAATATAACACCCATTGGAATTTCAACGCCATCAAAAATTAAAGGAGGTAGTTGTGATTTATTATTGTGAGAAATAAATTTAGAGCTTGCTATTATAATTGCTTGCGTTTTCCCTGGATTGACTGTTAAACCAAAGGATTTACTCCAATTAGCAACTCGTAATAAATCACTCTCACCACACCACAAACGCGTCGACCATACTGATTACGGACTATTTAACCGTTTAACGAAATGAAATAAATAAGTCTAACGTGTAGTCTAAAGTGTACTACGTGTCTATAGTGACGGTGATATACGTGTATTATCACCCCCCCCAGATGTAATAAATACCTCGGAGCTGTCTAATTTAGCGGCATATTCACGTAAGAGATCCAAATCAACGCCACCAAAATTGCGCTGCAGAAGAATTCTTGACTTAGCTTTTGGGAGTCTGACTTTATAGGAAAGAAATATGAGATTGTGGTAAGAAAACTCTACGGCTATGTACTAACCATGCTTTTTAACATGGTTAGGGAAGAAGACAAGTATTAAATCAAGGAGTGTGAAAGAACATTTAGGAAAGGAGTGAGTGGCATTCAGGGGGGGGGGGGGTGCATGTTAGTGGAATTAACAAAAGAGCGACTCGCGGGGCTCCAATACTGTGTGACTATATTGAGGAATGAAAACCTCTAAATATTTTCAAAGGGTGTGAAATAGTAAACAGTAGATGATGGGTTATAATACACACCTAAAAGGATGTGATATTCAATGTCAGACTTCTTCTTTTTTTTGTAATATATATACGTGCCCTTTTTTTTGTAATATATATAAGAGATGTTTCAAAACTAATCAATAATAAAAAAAAAAAAAATATTATGCTGTAATATTCTGGAAAGTTGTGGTACTTTCCCTGTTGAGCAGCTTAAAAATTTCATGTAAGATTTTATATAATTTGCTTAGTAACCAAGCTTTTGTAAAGCTCTAATTTTATACTCAAAAATTATATCAGTTACCTTACCTTAAAGCCAAACCAATCGGAGCAGGGCATTGAGCCTTAGCAGTAGCCGAAGTGAGTCCATATTCAGCGAGGGTCTTCTCATCTTCCATTAGCTGGCTGTCCTTGTTGAAAAGCATCTGACTTGGTGGTGGTACTTTGAGGATTCCTGAACGATAACGTAACATACATTATTTGCGAGTTTGAATAATAGCACATGAAAAAGTTTGTGTAATCTGAGGAACAGATGGATTTTTAAAAGACCTACAGTGTTTTATAAAGAAAATCTATTTATTAAGTTATAGACAGTACTGGAATCAGGGTAAATAAAATTTTTTATATGTAAATAAATTTCTTGATTATGAATATATGAAATACTAGTTTTGTCCCATGGTTTCATGTATGTCAAATTGATTAAAAACATATTAAAATATTATATAGCCTACAACCTTTCCCGGTAAATGGACTATCCAACATAAAAAAAATTTCTCAATTCGAAACAGTATCTCCTGAGATTAACACATTCAAAAATACACTTCAGCTTTATAATATTAGTATAGATGAATATTGATGAGAAGACAGGTCAGTGCACCTGTGACACAACTGAGGCATAGAGAAATATATAAACAAATATATTTATTTATTTAAATTATAGCTGGTAGCAGAGCATAAAGTGAAAATTATCCAATAATATAATTATATAACATAATTCATGGTTACCAACCGCCTGCCCAGCGTGGTGACTATAGTCAACGCACATGAGTTCATGCCATTTTTGGCGTGAATTTGTGGAGGCCTATGTCTAGCAGTGAACTGCAATAGGCTGAAGTGATGTGGTGATGATGAATACAAATAATTATAAATGAAACCAGCAAAAACAACAATGACAATTCAAATAACGAATAATATTTTATTATAATCAATTAAATTAACTTACAAGATCAACATGGAAAACAACCTGATGATTATTAAAAGAACTTAAAGAACAACCAACCTATTTAACATTTCAATAATATTGTTAATAAACATAAAAAGGCTAAACTTAATTTATTTTCTTTGCTTAAAGTATATATATTGGTGACAATAAAGAACGTGAAAAATATTAATTTGGTTTTAGTGGAAATTGGACAGGTTTGTGTTATCTTTGCTACTATTTATTACTCATGTGTATGTAAATTTACAAAGTACAAGTTAAGACAAAATTTTAACATGTTTATAGTCATTATGGCAATTTGTAGTTTATAAGTGCGAATATAACTATTGGAGATTATATGCAATCCCTAATCCCTAATAATATTACAAATGTGAACGTAAGTTTGTTTGTGACGCTTTCACGCAATAACTACTAAACCGATTATCGTAAAACTTTTTACACATATTCTTGGAGGTATTAGAAGTAGCATACAAGATACTTTTTATAAAAATAAAAAAAATAAACAATGCGAGTGAAGCCGCTGGTATAAGCTAGTAAGTAAATAAATAAATACATCTTTACTGTCATTATTATTGAATTTTTGTTACTTCTATTAACTTGTATTATATCTATATTAGTTTTCATATTATTCAAGTTAAAAAAAAATTGATGTGGTCAGTAATATATACATATAATAAGAGAAATAACAATCAACTAATTCTTATTGCATACAACTAATTACTAGTTATTATTACATTGAACTACAAGTAATTAACTGTATTTCGTTACCTAATTTTGTCAATAGTATTATCACCTATAATTAAGACATTCTTACTTTTTTTATTGTACTATTTATGTAATTGTAATGTGATTTCTTTTCAATATCTAATAAAAAAAATAAAAGTAAAATGAAAAAGTACCACTAATAAATAATTATAAATTAGTAATTTAATTTTGAAAGCTCATAATAAAAAAGTAAATTATTAAAATTGCCTTAACTGCATGGTGTTTTTCACTTTGTTATAATAGTGTATACTTTGTTTAATTATGTTAAAATATTAATCAAATAATATGATATGCCTTATTATTTATTGTGCTACCATCCTTTTGTGTATTAGTACCCAAGAAAGTCACTTTCGGTTCTAAAACATATATCTCAATGATAATTTTATCTGTGCTGGTTATTGACCTCCAAAAAAATTTTTAAGACAATTGTTTTCGAGTGAGGTTTTTTTTCTTTTTCAATTTCGATAACAAGGTTCTTTTTTCAGTGAGGATTTTAAAAACACAGTTATATGTGCACTGAGCCGTCAGACATTGTCTTGAAACTATTAATAGATTATCCAAATATCGTGTAAATTACTCTCACCTTCAATCATTTTCTTCAATTCTAAAACAGTTGTCGTGTCCTTGGCGTCCGTAAAGATGGTCAATTTTTTTCGCCTAATCATTAAAAAGACATCCTAAAAACAAAATTTTATTTGAGGTTACACATTTTAATGCTTGAGTTTATACTCCTGATTCTACATATACTACAACATTTAAAATATTTTTAGTTGCATAAATATCTTACCATTATGACAATATTATTAAAAACTATAAAGTATTTATTTTATTTATATAAAAACGCTTCAAGGCGTACGAAGCGCAATTAAATATTGAATTGACAACTAAGAACTGCACACTGCACAGACTACAAAAAAAGACGTTTTTCTACGATGATGACTAATCGTAACATAGTCTGGAAATGTGAACTGCGTTAATGAACTCAGATTTATCTAGTGAATTATCTAGTCAACACTTATATTTAAAGAGTTATTTTATAAAAATTATGGAATTTATTAATTTATATTGTTTATAAATTAAAAGTGTCGAATATATTTTGCAAAATTGAATGCAGCAATGATCAAATGTCATTCGGCGTCGTAGGTGCGTTCAGATACCTAATATTTTCTGTTCTTGTACTCAAATTAGATATAAAACTATATCAGCTTAAAATATTCAGGAATTTATTTATGTATTTAATTGATTCAGTTCTTGTAAAATATTGATTTTTTTCCTCCCTATTTTATGTAGCTTTTCAACATGTGTATTAAGATATTTTGTGAAAATACGTCGACAAAAAGTGCTGTGAATTTTTGAGGAACATTTGAAGTTTTGAAGTTGATAGAATTTTCGTATTTCCTATATAAAGATTTGATAATAATACATTATGAGTTTAAATTAACTTTCGTGATACGAAATCTATTGCTATTTTTTAAAGTAGTAATAAAATTTAGAAATGCGAGGAAAATCGTAAAATCAAAAATAATTAGATAACCTCATAATTATCTTTAACACAATGAATTCTAAAGTTTGCGTTAATTGTTTTAATAAAAAGTCTGTTAATCAGACGGACAATCGTCTGGTTACCGAAAGTTGTGGTCATGTAAAGTGTATGGATTGCTTACTTCACGAAAAATCCGGTTGTCTAGCTTGTTTGAGGAATGAAAGTAAAGCAGAGATTGTTTTGAAAAATGAAAACAAGGATACCGCGCCGGTCGCAACTAATGAAGAGCCCATTGAAGCTGAAACTGTCAATAAAGAAGATGAGAATGGTCTAGAAAGTATATTTATTAAAAAACTAGAGTATGAGCATATTCAAGTTGAAATGGGTATGATAATGTTACCATAAATCCATAAAGATAGTACTGTCATTAAATTAAATTTTAGTGGTTGTATTATAAAATTTAATGATATTGCAAATCTTAATTCTAAACTTTTTTTCTAGTCTGTTGGCATAGTTGGCAGAAACTCTGCTATCAGCTTTCTCCTCCAGAATTGTTGTTCAGTTCCTATATCAATTCTGGGTTTAATCATTGGTTTAATCATTACATCAGTTGGCTGTTGCTGCTGCTTTAAGACCTTAGTAACAGTATAATTAATTTGCTTAAAATATTTTGTTCAAGCTGAAAAGCTAAAATATTAACATGATATAATTTCACCATATTAACATTGACATATGTGATTAAATAATACATATTTCAGACTTCTAGTAGGAAATATACATCCATATATAAAAATTTATAATTTGAACAATGAACCTAAAACTAAAAACCTTAAAAAAATAAATGTGTAATAGAATAACTAAAATATATTATTAGAAGGAGTCCCTTTAGGCAAGGTTCGAAGATACTGGCAGCGTTCCCTTTTGAATAGTTAGACTAATTCTTTGTCCGAGGTAGCTGCCAGCTCTTTTTGCTATCTCACCATTAATGCCTAATACTAATTAATACATTTGACTTATAGAAATGTTTCATTTTTGTGTTCTGCCTCTAATTACTCATTGTCTTTTACTTTTTTATATGTTATATAATGTAGTTAACATTGATAAATAATAAATGAGTAAGTTTATTTAGTTTTTAAATAACACTGCATACTGAATAACTTGCCAAAGACTGTTTCTAAAATAACAACTAAGATAACTTAATGCCTGTGCTCTGGGTGATAAGTGGCTGATATAAATACATTTTGTTTTTGTGAAAATATGTTTGTATAAACTATATTCATATGGATGGTGTAAATATTACTGAATGAATCATATGCCCAAGCCACAGAGCAGAAAGCACAGTAAACACTGCAACATGCTAATAAGATGTTATAGGAATTTTCAAGTTCCCAAATTAAAAACTTTATAATGATTTTTCTAATGCCCGGTTTACCAGCTAGAAATTAAATATATTATAATGTGAAACTCAAAATATATTAAAATTGTTTCTAGATGGTGATAAAAAATGTTACACTTGTACGGTTTGTAAGAAAAAGTTTCACTCTCGAAGTCAAGTGTGTTATCATGCTTATTGCAATGGACAGAAGAAGCCTCATCACTGCCAAATTTGTAAACAGGTATAATTGGTATTGTTTACATGTATATAAAATGGTAGGGAAATATTATCCACCACATCTTAATGGAGCAATTTTAAAGAAAATTGTGCAAAAATTTGAATTGTTAATATTTATTGAATTTTTTACACTAGTATCATAATTTTTTGTTTTTGATATCTGGACATTTTCTGTCTTGGTATTTTTACGCTTTCTAACTGGCTGCTATGCCACGTCCAATGTCCAAATGTCTGTAAGAAGTCACTATTTAAATTTATTATTCTATTTTATTTATTTGTATTTGGAAAACAAACGGTGCAATAACACTATAGTAAGAAATATAACAACGTAGCACATATACCAGTCAAGTTTCCACTAACAAAGTTAATAGTAAATAGATTGCCTTTGTATATTGATGCTATTTTAATACTATTTATTATTGTAGTTTGGGATATAACAAGAAATATAATACTATTGTGTTATATTGTTATTATTATAATTTCAGAGTTTCACATCACTCTCCCACTACAAGTATCACATGCGTGTCCACAATCAAGAACGATCATTCACATGTGACTTGTGTAGCGCTGCCTTCTATCAAATGTCGAAGCTAAAACGACATAGACTCAAACACACCAGTGAGTGATATTCTTATGAGAAAATTAATTTTGTAATTGTCTTTTGAACAAGACCTCCTGAATTGTATATTTTTTTTTTTATACAACAAGATCAGCAAACAAGCAAAAGCTCACCATTAGGTGAGCATCATGGTAAGCGTTTACTGTAGCCTGTAGAGCCTGTGACACTATAAGCGTCGCAAACGCGTTGCGGACTCCTTACCTTCCCAAGGAGCTCTGGTCGCCTTACTCACCTATGGAACGCACCCCGCTTGAAAGCAGTATTTTATAGCTGGAATCTTCTATGAAGTCGAGATACGTCGACAGTTGGGCTGTTCCAGATTTTCATTAAGATATTTCCTCCTGTGCCCTACCTCAGTTAATATGATAATATGTTTTTAGAAGAGAAGAAGTATGGGTGTAGTGAGTGTGGCAAGGCTTTCAACAATCAATCATCGTTGCGGAAGCACATTTTAACACACTCGCGCGAGCGGCCCTACGAGTGCGCCGCATGTGGTCGTCGCTTCCGGGACGGCTCCAACTACAAGAAGCACGTCGACAAACACAGTGAGTGATGATTCAACTATGTTGTAAGAGCAACAACAACGTACTCAAACACCAACCTTGATGGATTCATAGGATGATGACAGTATGTGGATCGTTTTAGTGAACTTTAGAACAACAATAAGGCCCTGGCGTTAACTCCTCATTATGATAAACTACTATTATTATTATTACTATTATAATACTATTATTATTATTATTATTATGATAAACTACGGTCACCAACCCGCCTGCCCAGCGTGGTGACTATGGGCAACACAACTGAGTTCACGCCATTTTTTGCGCGAACTTGTGGAGGCCTACGTCCAGCAGTGGACTACGATCGGCTGAAGTGATGTATTGAGTGAATGTAGATTTAAAAAAAAAAACTAATTTTCAGAGAAACGGTGCCTGACATGCGGCGAGGAGCTGCGCGATGGCTGCGCTCACCGCTGCAGTGGGAGTGGTGGCGGGCTCGGGGCGGGGGCGCGCGCGCACGCCTGCCCGCGCTGCAGGAAGGCCTTCCACTCGCGCAAGGACATGCGCCGCCACGCCGCCATACACTCCGGTGAGCCCACACCGCTGCACTCGCTGTCTGTTACATCTCGCACACCCACGCCTGCCCGCGCTGCAGGAAGGCCTTCCACTCGCGCAAGGACATGCGCCGCCACGCCGCCATACACTCCGGTGAGCCCACACCGCTGCACTCGCTGTCTGTTACATCTCGCACACCCACGCCTGCCCGCGCTGCAGGAAGGCCTTCCACTCGCGCAAGGACATGCGCCGCCACGCCGCCATACACTCCGGTGAGCCCACACCGCTGCACTCGCTGTCTGTTACATCTCGCACACCCACGCCTGCCCGCGCTGCAGGAAGGCCTTCCACTCGCGCAAGGACATGCGCCGCCACGCCGCCATACACTCCGGTGAGCCCACACCGCTGCACTCGCTGTCTGTTACATCTCGCACACCCACGCCTGCCCGCGCTGCAGGAAGGCCTTCCACTCGCGCAAGGACATGCGCCGCCACGCCGCCATACACTCCGGTGAGCCCACACCGCTGCACTCGCTGTCTGTTACATCTCGCACACCCACGCCTGCCCGCGCTGCAGGAAGGCCTTCCACTCGCGCAAGGACATGCGCCGCCACGCCGCCATACACTCCGGTGAGCCCACACCGCTGCACTCGCTGTCTGTTACATCTCGCACACCCACGCCTGCCCGCGCTGCAGGAAGGCCTTCCACTCGCGCAAGGACATGCGCCGCCACGCCGCCATACACTCCGGTGAGCCCACACCGCTGCACTCGCTGTCTGTTACATCTCGCACACCCACGCCTGCCCGCGCTGCAGGAAGGCCTTCCACTCGCGCAAGGACATGCGCCGCCACGCCGCCATACACTCCGGTGAGCCCACACCGCTGCACTCGCTGTCTGTTACATCTCGCACACCCACGCCTGCCCGCGCTGCAGGAAGGCCTTCCACTCGCGCAAGGACATGCGCCGCCACGCCGCCATACACTCCGGTGAGCCCACACCGCTGCACTCGCTGTCTGTTACATCTCGCACACCCACGCCTGCCCGCGCTGCAGGAAGGCCTTCCACTCGCGCAAGGACATGCGCCGCCACGCCGCCATACACTCCGGTGAGCCCACACCGCTGCACTCGCTGTCTGTTACATCTCGCACACCCACGCCTGCCCGCGCTGCAGGAAGGCCTTCCACTCGCGCAAGGACATGCGCCGCCACGCCGCCATACACTCCGGTGAGCCCACACCGCTGCACTCGCTGTCTGTTACATCTCGCACACCCACGCCTGCCCGCGCTGCAGGAAGGCCTTCCACTCGCGCAAGGACATGCGCCGCCACGCCGCCATACACTCCGGTGAGCCCACACCGCTGCACTCGCTGTCTGTTACATCTCGCACACCCACGCCTGCCCGCGCTGCAGGAAGGCCTTCCACTCGCGCAAGGACATGCGCCGCCACGCCGCCATACACTCCGGTGAGCCCACACCGCTGCACTCGCTGTCTGTTACATCTCGCACACCCACGCCTGCCCGCGCTGCAGGAAGGCCTTCCACTCGCGCAAGGACATGCGCCGCCACGCCGCCATACACTCCGGTGAGCCCACACCGCTGCACTCGCTGTCTGTTACATCTCGCACACCCACGCCTGCCCGCGCTGCAGGAAGGCCTTCCACTCGCGCAAGGACATGCGCCGCCACGCCGCCATACACTCCGGTGAGCCCACACCGCTGCACTCGCTGTCTGTTACATCTCGCACACCCACGCCTGCCCGCGCTGCAGGAAGGCCTTCCACTCGCGCAAGGACATGCGCCGCCACGCCGCCATACACTCCGGTGAGCCCACACCGCTGCACTCGCTGTCTGTTACATCTCGCACACCCACGCCTGCCCGCGCTGCAGGAAGGCCTTCCACTCGCGCAAGGACTTTCTTCTTCTTTTCGTTTCTTTTTAGTAAAAGATTGTTCGTATTTCCTCTATGTAGAAAAAAAAATAAATAAAGAACTAACTCCAAACGTAATATGTTAACTTTGTTCTAGATTCGAAGCCATTCCGCTGTAAAGCTTGTCCAGAAGAACGTCGTTTCCGACGAAAAGATAACCTTGAACGCCATATTCGTAACGCTCATCCTGACTGCTCGCCCACAGCCGCCCTAGAGTGCGATCTAGGAGCCCTGCAGAGCGTAGCCCGCGACGCTCTCACCCCACCCGAAGATGACCTTTCTCCCGTCACTCATCACGTGCGATCTCCCGATTATGACAAGACAGAGAAGACCAGGCTGGAGATACTGAACCCGCTGCCTCCTCTGCCGCAAGAAGTCATTCGTCAGCACATGGATAAACCGGTATCCCCTGACGCCAGTGTTAAAAAGAGTGGCAGTGAAAGTGTAGTGGATAAGAAGTCGATTATCGAAGCGAATATAGCGCGACAAAGTGTCATAGTTGAGAAGCGGAATGCTGATGGCGATAAAAAATTATCGAGTCCGGAAAATGAGTATGTTCACAAGATCCGCAAAGCAATAATACCCTTACCTCCGATAGATCAGGAGAAGTTCCGTAGTGTCCAGAGAGGGCTGTTACCGGACAGTGTGTCTGCAGCTCCGTCGATTAAGAATATGGAGATTTACAAGAAGATATTGTACGAGAAGATAGATAAGGACACAACTGAGGTGATACAGAATCCGAAAATGCATTGGAGGCGGAAAATGGAACAAGATATTAATTAGTATGTGTTTTTTTTAATTAACTTTAAGAAGTATTAAAATAGAAAATATGTATTTAAAATACACACTTGAAGGTGTGAATATTTTACTATATTTTAAAGTGATTTTTGTTACTGTAAGCTAACCCTATACTAGATGCAAAAATTGTAGGTGACAGAAATTAAAAAAAAAAATCTGGAAGACATGTAAATGTATATTCGAAAAAGCATTTAGATGCAATGTGATTGCTTTTTCCTGTCAATTATTATTACTCATTGGTCTATTCACTATACAAGGAGGAAGGTAAGGTAACCTCCCTCTGCCTTTTCTTGCTACGATCATGCTACCAACGAAAATCAGATGGACTTATAATATATTTTTTCTAACAATATTATTCCTTTACAGATTAATTTGAAAAGCAAAGGCTGATAATGGATGGCAAAGCGATCCGGACTGGTAATATTTTGTAATATTTTATGTAACTTACTACTACACGTAATATGTATATAATTTTTATTTCAATTGTCAAGTCAAAGCTTTGGTTGAAATTTTAAACAGGGTTGGAAATTAATTGAATTATGTAATTGTATATTGTAAGAGACGTAAGATTCCTCGAGGGTAATTTAATAAATTTTTAATATTATCTTTGTAAAATGTTAAGCCTCTACTTATTGTAAAAAAAGGTGAATCAAAATAATTTAACATGTATACATTTTTTTAAACTGCTCATTCTTTAGAATTTTCTTTTGAACACAGTCGTCTGTTCACGGTGAGCAACTTGATGCTTGTGTATAGCTAACAGTTGGCTGATATAGCAATATTTTTTTCTTCTTCGATAAAACATAATAATAATGAATAATACTTATAGTCTTATATATAAATAAATACATATTATCACACCCAGACTTTGGGCGGGAATCGAACCCACAACCCACGCGGAAGAAAGCAGGGCACTGCAAACTGCATAAACGGACTAGTCAAAAGAAATATATCAAGTGATGGTACAATTGTACATGGATATAAGTGAAAGGCATTAAATTAAACCACATTTAATACTAATATTATTAACAGGTAAAATTTGTAAAAAAAAAAGTATGGACAGAAAATAGGTATATATTTCCACTTTACTACACAAGCCTGTAGAGCTAAAAATGAATGCAAAACTATGTCCCTGGTAGGTAAACCACATTATAGCATTTTGTGCCAAAAATGTGTTAAAAATTATAATGTTATATATGAGCAATATTTTTGCGTTATTGTTGCGTTTTGATCTAAACTCGAAATATATAATATAAAAATGGGCGTGGGCAGCGTCATATTATATATATTTTTTAATTTATATAACTAAGACAGCAAACAAGCGTACGGCTCACATTACCGTAGCTTATTAACGTCTGCAACACCAGCGTATCGCAAGCGCGTTGCCGACCCTACCCCCAATTCCCCCCAGGAGCTCTGGTCACTCTCACCAACCGGAACACAACACTGCTTGAAAGCAGTATTATTTAGCTGTGATCTTCTGTAAGGTCGAGGTACCCCAGTCGGGCTGCTCCACTTTTTGAGCAGGAAATTTTCTGTTGTGCCCTACCTCAGTTAAGTTCAAATTTTTCTAAGCAATATATAATAAAAAAAATCAGACTAATAGATACAATATTAAAGTAATAAAGTAAACACAAACTACTCCTTTGTGCTTTAATTTCCTATTTTTTTTTTTTTGTAGACTATTTTTTATTTGTAACATGTGGTTTGATTTAATGCATTTTGCTTAGTTCAGTATATGTTCCATATTACCTGAACAGAATGCGGTTACTTAACCATTATGTAAAAAAAAGTGTCGTATTAATGAGGAATGTTAATAAACAATACATAAGCAGTAGATTCATCAAGTCGTAAAAGTACTAGATTGTCATTTTATTAGTGTTCTTTACAATTCTTGTTGTATTCGGTGTTGCCCTATGTAAGGTAGTGTGTTTGCTCAGTTATATAAAAAGGTTAAAGCAACTAAACTTTTTTTTTTAATTTGAACGTAGTTCGCTTGATAACGGCTCCTGGTGTTTCTCGGCTAAATGTAAAAAAAGTTGACATGTATTAAACAAATACGCATATCTTTATTATTGATAAGACATATATATTGTTTAATAAATGAAGTGTTGTGAATGAATAAACAATGAGACTAAAATTTATTTTCGTCAAAAATTATTATTTTATTAGTTAAAATTATAAATTATAATATCCGAGTGATTGCGATACGTGCCTCTAAGTCATTCGAATGAAGCTAGGTTACGGTATAGAGTTTTGATACTTGAGTAAGTTTACTTAGTTGTTAAGCGCGTCAAAGACGCTATACTAATGATAGATCAAGATTAATTAATCTCTTTACGATCATTCATTTGATGTTTAGAAGCGTTATCCGGCTCGAAGGACCGAAATTAAATGATCTCAAATAAATAAATATGAAACTAATGATTTGGGACAACTGGCTTTTGAAAATGTTTTATGTTAAATTGAATGTATTTACAATGATATTTTTGGATACTAATTATTTAATTGATTTCGTCAAATTGGCTGTTATTTAGAGGATATGTAGTTGTTGCAGTATTGTATGGTGAAATATTGTAACCAAAAATATGTTGAACTTTACCAATACAATGTTACCATAGTTTATTAGCAATTTTGTATATTGCCAATGGTTTTAAGACTGCAATTGAAATAATCTAAATAAAAATGTGATTTATCGCAATGAACTTTGGTCTGCCAAAAAATTGTGATAATCTTTGAGAATGGGTTGATTTTGAGTTTGTAGCTACAGCACAATACGATTTTATCGATCATAGTTACATATTGTCTTGAGCGTTGCTGTACGCAAAAAAGGTTCGTTTAGACAGAGTGTTTCGTTAGACATAAACTAACCGTTTTATGAATATAGCTAACCGACTTTAATTTTGAATATTGAACTGTTATTCCGTCATCAAAAAGATTTTATACTAATTGAACTAAAAAAGGTGATCTGTTTGGTTTAATTGATAAAAACGTTATTTATAATTATATATTTTTTGTTTTCGATAAACAAGCCCTTACTTAATAAATTGTCCATCGATAATGAATCTGTAATGTGCAGTAGCTCTTAGCGTTGATGTGGCCAGGATTTAGTTTGTTTTTTAAAAGTTAGCATCCTTTTTACGTAGTATGTTTATAATATATCGCTCAGTTATCAAGAAATGGCACTTCATACTACTCACGAAATTGCATATTATGAACGATCTACTTAGAAATTGTATTTAGAAACTGTCAACTGGTATTCGAGTCAGTGACGCAGCGAGCTTAACTCGCGCCTCGAGCACAATAACTTTAGCCCCCCCCCCCCCCATTCGAAACCATATAATATGTCCATCAATTTTTTGTTTTGTGGCTCATTTGGCGCCTCTTTGTGAGTAGCACCCGGGGCATGAAACCTCCACCTTGCCCCCTCGCTATGCCACTGATACGAATAGATAAAAATCACGATAAAATAGTCAACATAAAGCATTTTCTATCTCTGTTACGCTCTTAAGCTCGAACGTGAGTAAAAGAGACGATACGATTTTTCGTAATGCATGCCCAGTGCGAAAAATCAAGTAATTAATTTTGCGTGTATTTACACCACACAAACTCAATGTGTGAATGTGTGCTATGCGCTAGCTTAACTTACCTGTACTATTTCATGTACTTAGGCACTGATCTATTTTAGCTACATTGGTTGCCTGGATTTAATAATTTTAGTTTATGTTGTCTGAGCGAGACCTCTGTACCTGGCTACGCCTAGCTCTTAGGAAGTAGCGTCGACTGATACTGATCTCTAACATATTGATCTCATCAATAATTTTTTAATAAGCCACTTTTAACGAGAGAATCATAGAATGTATTTTCTATTTACATCACATGCTTACACCATATTATAACGCATTTACAATCAGTCAAAAGATAAACTAACCAGTAAGATTTCATATTGTTATTACTGATTTTGTGTAATTTTCATCCTATACCTACAGTAATTGTAAACAACCTGTACGCAATAATTTTATACGAATAAATGATTTTTGAGAAGATGGTGTTTATTTTTTACTGGGTCCCCAAAAAAATTGTAAATTGCATCTATCCTGTATTACATCTCAGAAATAAGATTAAAATGTTGCTTAGATTAAAATCTTACTTTGTCGAGAGAAATAATTGCGTTTGTTCGCAAATGAAAGAAAAACCGACTTCAATTACATCGACGAGTAATACAGATATCCCCTTACCAAAAAAAAAAGAATTATCAACATCGGTACATCCAGTAGAAAGTTATGCGGTATAATACAACGTAGGTCGACGAAAAAAGCGTCAAGTAAAAACGCATTATTAGATATAGCTCGAAAAGTAGTTGTTAGATCTCAAATAAATTTAAATGGGACCAATTGGCACACACCACCTTTCGATTAAAAGAAAATTTGTCGAAATCGCTCCACTCAGTCAAAAGTTCTGATGTAACATACATTAAAAAAAATACAGTCGAATTGAGAACCTCCTCCTTTTTTGGAAGTCGGTTAAAAAATATTTGGAAAATTCCAAACTCCACGCCTCCAAGCACTCCTTTATAACTTTTATTTGCAGCTTATACCTATTAGCGCCCTCCAGTAGTTTTTGATCGAGCATGCAACGAAAATAAGTTGGATTAGTTGATTTAGATCTTGCACAGATGGCTCTGATTGTATAGTATTATAATAGAAACTTAAAAATATATGTTGTAAAAATCGAAGAATTTTTTAACCTTCATATTGAATAGGCTTAGTTATTAATTTCCTGACATAATAAAAAACAGCATATTTTTATTATGGTTCTTGCGTTATATTACTATCATCCATTCACTTCCAAAACGTTGACGATAATATTCAAAAATATTTTTTTTTTCGATTCTTTTTACTATGATAGTATTCAAAAGTTACTTCAAATGATATTTAATTTATAGTTTGAGATATATTCTGTATAAAAGAGTATAGTTTATAGTATATTACTGCATTGTTATAAATATATAGAGGTTTAAGTTTAAACGCTTCCCGTATTTTTCATTTTATGAGAGTAAAAGACAGCTTCCTTCGGATGAGTTCAATGTTCTGATTTAATTTTATATATTTTGTCCGTAATTATATAATGACCAAAAAACTTAATATCCATGTACTAAAACGAGGGAGAAATTTGGTAAACTCGGAACAACGCTCAGAAGTAACATGATGCTGAAAAAACCTCGGCTGGAAAACTTTAACTAAATAAACATTTATTATGGAACAGTAGATATTCTATATGACGTCAATAGTTGTAATAATTTAAAATGTATTACCACTCGTCATAGCCAACGTAATAATTGGGCTCTCGCCAGTTTCGCTAACCGCTCCATAAGAACTGCGCAGAGACGAACTTTTATAAAGATTTATTTTTATTTTAGACACTTATTTTTTTCCTAATCTGGACTTACTATATAAAGGTTTTTAATTTGTTTGATAGCTATTTATATTTCATAATTTTAATTACCCAAGAATGTCTGTTTATTGCCGAAGATTCAGAGAACTTATGAAAGACAGGAAGTAAAGTAATGATCACGGGTAAAAACAAGGAGTCTGCTACCGGCCATATGAGATTGTTATGATGAAGAGTAAAATATTCTATTAAGATTTCTTTTTCTGCATCATAATATTAAAATCATCGAAATGCCACCCTGTAAACAAACGTATGAAAAACCAATCAATGCAAAGTTACGTATAGGAATACGTTTTTGGTTCAGTGTCAATGCTACTCAGTAACAACAAATATATTAATTTCACACACTATTGATTTCAATTGTATAAAAGTTTAAGAAAAAAAAGTTTAGTTAAACTTAAGACTTTTACGGTACTGATATATTTATTTTTAACATGGAAGAAATAGTTGAAGAGGTAACCGAATTGTACAAGCAAGGAGACTGGAAAACGATAGTTAAAAAATTCAGAACACATCCAAACAGAAATAAGGTGCTTTGGGTCTTTCCAACGGAAGAAAATTTTAAATTTATCGGGAATTGTATGGTGAAATTACACTGCGAAGCTATAGTAAGTGTCGGTTGCGGTAGTGGTCTCCTCGAATGGATGATCACGGAAGCTACTGGTGAGTTTGGTTCAAATATTATCCAAAGAACGGCTTTATTATGAATGTCCTTGTGTCTTTAAAATTATACACATACCATAAACATCGAGAACATAAATGTTTCGGTATGACCTGCATGAACATTAAAAATGTCTGCTGGGATATAAATAAAAAAAGTTGTACATGTATTTACCTTCTGCTACTATTTTCCCTGGAATAGCTTTGTATAGTGTCTTCATATTGTTTATGTGCATTATGCTAATTATAAAAAAATTTGATCACTATAAATACATCATCATCATCATCATCATCACTTCAGCCTATCGCAGTCCACTGTTGGACATAGGCCTCCACAAGTTCGCGCCAAAAAATGGCGTAAACTCATGTGTGTTGCCCATAGTCACCACGCTGGCAGGCGGGTTGGTGGCCGCAGGGCTGGTTTTGTCGCACCGAAGACGCTGCCATCCGTCTTCGGCCTGTATATTTCAAAGCCAGCAGTTGGATGTTTATGCCGCCATTGGTCAGATTTTTAAGTTCCAAGGTGGTAGTGTAACTGTGTTATCCCTTAGTCGCCTCTTACGATATCCACGGGAAGAGAGGGGGTGGCTATATTCTTTAATGCCGTAGCCATACAGCTTATATATATGCTATAAATACAATAAACATAAAACTACATGATTACATACTACAAACGTAAAATTTTAACTCTAATGGTTGTAATATTTTTCAGGTTACCCTATATCAGGTATAGAAGTTGACGGCGCTTGGTGGCATTGTAAATATGCTCCTCCAACTTTCATTCCTCTTCTTTTAACAAACCAAAAGTTGGATAAAGAAATAGTCACATTGTTAGGAAATTGTCATCGAACTGCTCTACTGTTCTGTTATTTTAATAATGGACCAGCATTTAAAGAATATTTGGATAAATTTTCTGGCAATGTACTAATAATAATTGGACCAGGTGATGGCAAAAGTGTTCACACAGATCCAAGACCTTTTGGAGATGTTCCTGACCAATGGATCTTACATGAATCGCAAGAAGTGGAAAGTACTAAAGATTATATTGCTGTGTATTATAGGAAATAATCATGAAACCATCAGCAAGTGTTATTTTGTGACTGTATTTTTGAGAGTTATATCACGATTTTGATTTTACACGTTGTTATATTAAACGTCTCGCAGTAGAACAGCGTCGTGGAATATGCTCCAAACTTCTCTTAAATGCACAAATAGGCCTATGCTCAGCAGAGGGATATCACAGGCTGAATCGTATATGTCTGTGGAGATTATAATAAATATATAATTGAGGCACTTAGATGATTTGTCCGATTTAAAATTAGACAAAAAAAGGCTACAGAAATAGATCGCTGATTCACGTGAGACTTTTGAAAATTAAAAAACCCAATTGGTGAATTTGATGTAATGCAGAATATAGGTTTTTTTCTAATGTAAAAGTGGTCAAGGTGTGCATTTAAAGTGAGCAATGACAATGACGCTTGCATAAGTGCCATAAATTCGGGAATATAAAATGACCAAAAACAAACATGGAAATGTTAATGAGACAAATATATTGTAACAAATAATAAACAGTCTTTTATTTGTTTCATTAGAGTATACATCTTATATCTATTCATTATAGCTTAATTTTTCATTAACTCAATATTCTTTACATTTATTTTATTTGTCGACGGTCGAACAGAGTTCATCATTGGGTCTTTATTCCCTTGAATGAAATTCTGCGTGTCGTTTGTTTCAACAGAAACAACATCAACATTATCTTTAGAATTTACGATAGGCATCTCGGAGACCATTCTATTAATTTCATTAACGGGTACTTCAGCAGGCATATTATTTGTGGAAACGTCATTTTCTAAAAAGTGAAAATCGTTATGCATTAAATACAAAGATTCAAGGGAGAAGTTCATATCAAAGCGTGGCAATAACTTATTGTCGTCAGAGTTGTCATCTATTTCTATCACGTCATTTTGCTGATTAGTAACTTCTGGCAAAACTACCGTCGAAAGATCCAGATGAGCCGGATATTGCTCTGGAATGATATTGTCTATCATATATTGATCTATAATAGGCGGATTTGTAGCTGTGTTGTTAAGACTTATGTTGTAAAATGCGTCCGATTTAACTTCATTTTTAATTTCACTCATGTTTTTGTGAATATCTTCTAGCGGAGGAGAGGCTTTGTATTCTCTGCTTATACTTTGATTATTTAGAAGATTCGCGTTACACATTCTTTCCAAACTGGGCGATTGTGTGTTCTGTTTGATCGTAGCTTCTAATTTTATGTAGCTCGGATCATTCGATTGTATTTTTTGCGTCGGCGGTAGCATTGTCATTGTATTGACGTTCATTTGTTGGGGGAAAGAAAATATTTGCGGATTATCATTCATTTCATTGTCAACAGGCGTGGTCGCGGTGTCTCCCATCATGTTGTTTTGAGGATAGGTCATTATGTTGTTCGGAGACTCGCTTAGCGATGGTTCCGGCTGCAGTTGCATGAATTGCGTTGTTATTAAATTATTAAATGTAACTGGACCTCCTAAACCGTATCGCTCGCTGTCTTCTAGGCGTTTAAACGCCATTTTCTGTTGTGAATGAAACATGTTTTCTTGGTCTGGCCCTTTTAGTATTAAATTACTTTTTACAGATATTTTAGGTTTTTTTCGAGGCAGTCCATCAAGTTCAGTTGATATGTTTATCGGGGAGTGACTCGATGATGGAATGGGAAGTATATGCATTTGATTTATAATTGGACCGTTGATTTTATTAATAGGTACTGAAATTTTATCGACAGGTTTTAAGGTTATGTTATTTCGGACCGATATTGGTGCGGGAGGCAGTCGTATTGGGAAATTACTCATTATGTTACCTGCCATGCTACTATTTATAGGCGAATGACTAGACGCTAGAGAATTTACACTGTTGCTCTGTAATATACTCTGATCGATTGAAACAGTTGAATTTAGGAAATGGAGATTTGATTGACTGGAATCATAGGAAATTTGTAAAGGATGCTGCGCGTTGTATTGGTGCCTCTCCTGTATGTTGAAGCCTTCAGAAATAAGGCAATCTGAATTATTGTCCTCTTTGCTCAGGTCTGTCACGACTTCCGTGTTAAAATTAGTTTGTTGAATGTCATTTGATGTACTTGTACAGTAATTTTTCGGATATTCTTGAGGCATAGTTTCAGGTAGACTGTCACAATCGTATACTTCTATAGGTATAGTATTAACGGTCTTCGGGCTTGCTTCTTTCGACTGTTCATTGGCTACATTCTGTATTTCACTGGGTTTGTCCGAACTTTCGCTTGGAATAGTCCAGCTTGGTTTGCTTACTTTCACTCCCTTAGACATTTCGATTAGCAAATTTATACCTTCTTTATCTCTGTGTGTAGTTAAATGGACGTGATATTTGTCTTTATTAACAGACTTAAATGGACAATAAGGGCAACAGTGAACATCGTCTGACTTTACGTTTGGGTGTTTAGAAATCATGTGAGACGCGAACATCGTTGATTGTATGGCAGTGTATGGACAATATTTGCATTTGTAGACACTTTCTTTTGAATGTTGCTTTTTGTGGCGACGTAATGCATTGTGATCCCCTGTACAATAACTGCATTGATCGCAAGCATATGGCTTATCGCCTGAAAATAAAAAGGACGTATACATAAGAATGCAAAGTTAGAAAAGTGAAGGTTATTTTTCAGTAAAAAATAGTCTTTTTAACAGTGTTACACCTTTAAGCTAGGAAACTTGAGGTTTTCTGTCTAAGGAACGAAAGTATTGGTGCACATCGCGATAGACTGTATCTAAATGTCTTTAGTGTTTGCGTTTCAGTTCTATTTTTTTTTTAATATATAGACTAGCGCTTGACTGCGATCTCACCTAATAGCAAGTGAAGATGCAGCCTAAGGTGGTGCGCGCTTGCCTAGAAGATGCCTATTCATTCTTGATTTAAAGATACCCAAGTTATAGTTTGTTGGAAAAACGGAAGCCGGAAGGGCATTCCAAATTTTCTATAGGGAATTAACTAGGCACGTTCTTAAGAGCCATTTCACAATTTTACGCTCTGCAAGCTTAGGTAAATTTGGTCGCATCGCGCGAGTCGTACGAGCCGCGCGATCTTTGTGCTAGTAAGTATAGTGTGACAACCAAAAGACCATCTTGACCATTTTCTAATGTATAATAAAAATTAATAACTATGGTATAAAATGTTTTTTACATAATTAATTTGTTAAAAATTTCAAGTATGTTATATAACAACAGTCAATAAATTTAAAATAAAAATAAAAAATCAATTTTATGAAACAATTTTTTTTTAAATTGATTTAGTTTTTTCAGTTTACGAATGAATGTAATATTTATGATATGAATAAAATAGCATTTTATGACGTCGACACCGACAAACATATTAATTAACAAATAACAAGACAAACAGATTGAAATGCCTATTTGTATTGATAATGTGAGAAAAGAAAATTAAATTATACATTTGTTTACAGAAATTATCATTATATTATTTTACAGTCATTTTCGTAATATGTTTATTTTATTTATATTTTATTATGAAAGTATCAAATGCGGTTTATCCGCTATAATAACAGGCGCTTGGCGCGTGTGAGCGAAAAAGACGGCTGCGCAGAATTTGGCATGGACCTTACCTCTAAGAGCGCTAGCGCTCGACTGATTTACTGGGCTTGATGCGTGGTAATATATACATCTTTTTATTATTTAATATAAAATTTATTAAAAATTATTACATCTTTTAATTTTTTTTTTTTTGTATTCCTTAATGATGTAAGTTTACTTTGATGAAGATAGTTCGTTAAAATTTCTTAGTTTTCTAAGAAAAATATCGCTTTTAAAATTGTACTTATTTGGAAAATATTCGTAACTTTAATTTTTTTTATCGATTAATAGAGATACAAATGGAATAAAAATCTGCGATAGTGCTCAACAAAATTATATTCCACATATTACGATATTTTTAAAAATGGTTTCAACGTAGAGGTTATTGAAAAGTAGGACTTCAAAGTATACATTGCGACCGTTTACCCAGGGAGGAGGCTGATGAAAAGTTAATAATTTTATACACATAATATAAATCAAAATTCTGATCTGACTATCGACTACAACAAAGGTTGCTCTATTATATTTCAAGAATATAAATTACATTATTGCGTCCAACACTGAGATTAACGACGTCAAAATATTACAATTTCGCGGATTGTTACCGATTTTTGTGAAATGGCTCTTAAGATTCCTTCATATAACTTTTACAAGCGACACAAATATTTGCTATAGTCTAGACGTTTGTGCTTATGTGTTCTGTATGTTTTCTAACTTTCAAAAAATTTGAAGGTTCTCAATTTTAGTGTATATTTTTTTTATGTAAGTATAACTTTGTAAATTAAAGGATTTTTTTATTTATTTACGAGCAAACTCAATTACAAAGACTATTCTAGTACATACCAGTATGTGATCTTAAATGTAATTTCAGTTCCTCCTTTCTAGCTGCTGTATAATCGCAATTGCAGCATTTGAAAGGTTTTAATCTCTCATGTACCGCGGCTACGTGATTCCTTAGTTGGCGTTCATTTGAGAACTCGCGCTGACAAATGTGGCATTGAGCACGAGTTTCATCGCGTTTGTGGGTCATACGATGTTTTGATAGTTGATTTGAGTTTTTAAACTTTTTCGTACATATCAGACCTGTGAAAAAATAACTCGTAAAATGAGTAACTTGTTAAAAATGTTATACTATAAATTTCTTTCAGATTATTCAGCTAAAGCTTTCATTTTTTTTGTAATTTTTTAAATATTACAGACTTTTTTTATAAATAGGGTTGGTTTGGAAGAAATGGCTATATAGCCATAGCTCCACCTATTGTACTTCTGTCTGTAACTTTCTTATGTTTAATGTGTAGCATGCGCTTGTGGTGTATAATAAATAAAGTACAATTAAATATAATAGCGATAAAATTATAAAACTTGTGTGAAATTTCTACAAAGTTTTGTTTATTTCTTTTAAAAGGAGTTTATTTACGTTTTTGTCATAGATATAAATATAATAATAAATGCTTCACACTCAATAATATAATAAAAAAATATGACATATTTTTTTAATTTTCCATAGATTTTCATGTTTAAAAAATAGAGACAAAGAATTCTTAAAAAGTATTATTTTTATCTGAATGTATATCGACTATCCAACTCTTTTCTGTCACCTAATAATTATTTTAGAAAAGATAAATAAATGTATGTTTTATATATCAGAGTTAAGTTGGTATGCCTAAAATTAGTTGAGCCCTTACATGTATATTCCTTTAATTTGTCGTGACATCTCATATGTATGTTTACTAGCCTATATCTCTTGTATGTTTTATAGCCACATATGTTACAGGTTGGCAGCTCCAAATCTATTGTATGTATTTTCCATAGATGTGTATGAAGCTGCTGCACTGTTAGAAATAGTTTTGAACACTCGGGACACTGTAATTGGTTATTTTGATGGCATTTCCTATGATATGAGAGATTATTAGCGTCTTTTAGACGTACATGGCAATTTGAGACTGAGCAACGGGTACCATTTTTTTCAGGGTCTACTTCTAACGTTTTTCTCTTTTTAAATGTATGAGGGTATGGCATTAAATTTATTCCGTTCTCCTGTTGTTGTGAGGTTGTGTCATTCTTTGCCTGTGGAGATAGTAAATTATTATCTACAGATGATGGCAGTCTAGGTTGTATGGATGATATAAGGTCTGGTGTTACACTGGACATTTGAATTAAGTTACGGGTTGTATCTGAGGATCCAGCATTTGAAACATTGACATACTGAGTTGATACATCGTTTGTATACACTATATTGATACTGGCTTCCTGAATTACTTCTTTCGGGTCAATTCTTTCAAAGTTAGGAGTACTCATTTTGTTTAGTTCATCCACAGATATAAATGCAACACCTTTTGGTAGTTGTTCGTTATTAGCATTTACTATATCAGGCACTATTTCAATGACTTGAGGAATTTTGACTTCTATGTCTTGTTGTTGTTGGATGGCTGCTTCATTTTTGTTAGTTTCCTTTTTTAATTTTGCATTTTTAAGCGCGATTTGAACTAGACTCTTCACCATCTTTTTAACGTCTTTGATACCCATTTTGTGATGATTACGTAAATGAGTTCTGAGCGTCTCTTCTGTGTCGAAAACACTCGAACAACCTGGACAGGGTATCTGGATGTTGTCTGCTAACCCATTACGTTTGGCTAAGTCTGGATGAGCCGTGAATAAATGAAACTTTATATCATCTTCAGCTAGAGCCATGTAAGGACACGCCTCACATTTAAAAAAGGCTGTCGACCCAACAGATTTCTCCTCGTACGACATCACCTTTTCCTTTGATAAAGATGGTTTTATTTCCTCGTTTGCCGATGCATTCTGAGTTGTTATTCGGTTTAAGTTCATAATGTAGCATTGAGAAGACATGGCTTGATGCCTAAAATATAGTTTTATAAGTTCATCATGATTTCATTTATAAAAAAAAAAACAAATTATTATACAAACTGTAAATGCATCAACAAAGATATTTGATAGTTGACATTAACACTTGACACTTGACAGTATTGTGTCAAAATTGTAAACATATTTTTGGGTACATAGACCAAGAAGGTTATATGTACCTATAAGTTTCTTGACATAGACTTTTGGATTATTATTCTCTTAGATAGATAGATACTCTTTATTGTACACAACAACGATCAACACAATAACATTTTACAAATAAAAAAAAAAACAGTGTACAAAGGCGGTCTTATCGCTAGAGTAGCGATCTCTTCCAGACAACCTTTGGGCATATAGGACACAGCGTAGTGAATAAGCGGTAGGGAAGTGTACACATTCTCATTATCTCATATTCTCTTATTTCTATCTATACATATACAGTAATACCCCGACTTACGCTACCTCGACTTACGCGAATTCTGAGTTACGCGATTTAATTTTCTCGTCTATTCGTTTTTTGTTTAACTCCCCCCACCCGCATTATTATTCGTTCAGTTTACAACAGGCACAGACGTGTAGTGCGGAATCGGCGCGTAGGTACATAAGTTACGATTTTGTGTTTTTTTTATATTTACTAAGTACAACTATGGCATCCAAACGAAGTAGAACCGACTCTTTTGCTTTAAACAAGAAGAGAAAAACACATTATCTTTGGAGTGAACATTATTAAAGACTACGATGCAAAAATAAAAATTTGTGATAAATCACAATCGCTAAAGCGACGACGTATGATCTACCGGAATCGACAGTCAGATCAATTACGAAAAGTACCCCGCAAAACTGTACCCCGACTTACGCGAATTCGACTTACGCGGATAGCGCTCAGTCCCACCTATCGCGTAAGTCCGGGGTATTACTGTAAATAAAAATGAATGTTGCTAAGCGCATAATTCGAGATGGCTCGACCAAATCGGCTAATTTTTTTTATTTGTATGTTCCTTAAGGGCCATGGAAGGTTTTAATACAAAAATATTAAATAACAAAAAAAAAATTTACTATAAATTTTTGACAGAACGAAGTCTGTCCGGGTAGCTAGTTATATTTTAATTACATAGTACGTTAGCAAATAAAGTATTACTTCAAAATGAAAACCACAAGGTCCACAAGTATTTAAAAAAAAACTAATGCTAGAGTGCCTGGCTGCCTGGAGTGGAGCTAGGTCAATGGAAATTACCTAGCTAAAAATAATACTAATCTGTGATGGAAATCAACCAATTGACAAGTGACATTTGTGTTGTTACGTTTACCAAATTTTACTTGGTTATTGGCCGGCGGAATAAAACACTTAATTCGTGTTATATTATTTATTAAATTGAAACAAAAATGAGCGTAAGTTTAATAAATACTTTGCTTAATAGAAAATTTAACATTTCAATTGTGAAGTGTATTTAATTTCATAAAAATTCTAGTTGGAAATCGAGTCAATGGTGCGATATGCCTCGCCTATCAACCCGGCAGTGTTCCCACATCTTACGATGCTGTTACTTGGTATTGGGATATTCTTCACGGCGTGGTTCTTCGTCTACGAGGTGACAAGCACTAAAGCATCCAGAGACCTGTTCAAGGAACTTTTGCTCTCATTAGTAGCCGCCTTGTTCTCTGGATTCGGAATCCTCTTTTTATTATTATGGGTAGGCATATACGTCTGATGCAGTAGTTAAGTATTTAATGTACCATTCCTCTGTAATTACATTTTGTATGTTTTAAGAATAATAAATGAAACTATCAAATAATTGAATACTAAATGTTTTTTATTAAGCTTTATCTTAAACATTAAAAACATTTAGCAGTTTAAGTTTTTATCTTTTTTATAATACTTAGTCAATACAGTATAGTAATTTGTTGCTTTATGGTTAGTTTGAGAATATATACAAATCAAAAAAATTAACATATATTTTTTTTACTGCCAAATTGATTATTATTACAAATGATTAACAAATAAAATATAACTATTATAAACTTTTAACTTATAGTTTAAAATTTTAAATATACTTTTTTATTTTGGATTCAACTTGATGATATACAAAGTTTTGGTAGTCAGTCATTAAGAAACAGACGTAGAATCATTAGTCAATAAAAAAAGTAAAGAAATACTGCATGCAAGCAATTTACAATTTTATCTCGTTTTTATTTAAGTACACATTCATTTGTTAGACATTCTGTTCTAAATATTTCTTTAAGTTAGTTTAATACTAACAATATTTAAGTATTCAGACTCAATTAATGGGAGTGATAAAATTTCTACAATAATATTAGTTATATTTTAAAATGGTATCAACTCAGAAATAGTTTTTGAGCTAGGTGATAATAATACAGCCTGTACTTTCCCATTGCTAGGCTTTGGTCCTTTCTCTATCTATGGAAAGGGTTTGAGCTTAATCTCCACGACGCTCTACTGCATGTCGGATAATAAATTCCCTTCTATGAGTAACTATTGCTATTAGGGTTATGATAACCAGGAACAACAGCTTTAAATACTCTCCAAGGCTAGGCGGTGAGCTACAAAGATAATGGAAGGATCGAGAATTTCTATCAACACGCGACGCCCTTGGTTTCATGCTCCGACGCCCTAGGGCATCGCGACAGACATTTCGGGAAGCCCTGCCCTACTCTATAAACAAATTCAAGCTCCTTACTTACTCCGATTTTTCATTAACATCATATTTCAACCACTCTTAAGATATATTAAAAAAACCTTCCTCAGGAGTCACTGTCTATTGATAAGAACCACATAAAAATTCGTTCTATAATAATTTTGGAGTTAATCGGGAACAAACAGGTGCTTTATTTTAATGTTGGTAGTAATTAATATAAAAATGATTAATTAATGTTTTGCGATGAAATTTTTGTTTGGAATTTTAAATTACTTGACCTACGTTAATTACTAATTTAAAAAAAAAGACCAGAATACTTCTGCCTCAGCGATTACCGGTAGTGTGACACACGTCACCGGTTCACTGTCACTTCAACTAGCGGATTCTATGGGCTCTCGGTTACTTCCATTCTCGCGCAGATAATCTCATTTGTGATCGTATCTTTAAGAGAGACTCCAAGCATAGCTCGTAACATAGCTCTTTGAGTGACTTTGAAATTGTGGAATAGTCTCATCATCGATATCCACATCTTAGAATTATAACTAAACCCGTCAAAACAGGCGACACGCATTGCTCGAAGTCTTTTATCTTCGAGCATTGCGAACTTTTTGAAGTCTCGGCGAAACCAACTATATTCTATCCAGCCAAACTGACTCTTTTGTATAGCCTAGATAGACATTCTTTACAAACACGTGGTCACAAAGTCACGGGTATGACTTGTTTTTGTTACAAAACTTTGGTGTTGTTCAAATTCTTACTGACATTGACCTATTGTGAGGATTCATTTAGGTCGCTTAGCATATGACCTATCCCCAATGTCCCCACAATGATGATGACATCGTCGGCGGAAAGAAGATAAGAAATGTATTCGCCGCTGACATTGATGTCACCCCCTTTGTTTCCAAGGTTTCGAGAAAGAGACTTGACTACTTTACTGATTTCGCTGGCGGAAAGTGCCTGCAACTCAGTGCACACACCATTTTCACCTCATTGTTGGTTTTCTCTATAGTTCTAGTGGTTTCCAGTTAATTGACTTGATATTGCAGTTCCTGTTCGATGGCTATCTCACCACTTTGTTATCGTTTTAAAGAGAGGATTCTCTTAGAGCACCCACGAGAAAAGAGTCATAGTACCTTAATATTATGTAGGTAACAAATTCATATCAATATGGACGAATACATATAACTACAAACCGACAAACATCAATTTAGTGTGCAAATATCTACATTGCCTTAAGCGGCCCTTGGCCGAAAAAGTGCGACGACCGCTGAATTGGAGTATTAATTTTATTATATAGTATAAATATTGAAGACTTACAATGATATAATATCATACACAATTTATACATGTACGTTAACATGTTGAGAAACATGAATGCTGAATTATTTATTTTACAAGATATAGAATTTACTAGTGATATATTTTATTTATTTATTTACGACTAAAGTCTCTGTTGGCGAACTCCGTGCTAAATGGCGTTGGATTGAAGCCGAAATTGTTATTATGAGTTGCTACTGGCCGCTCGAGCTGTAAATAAATTGAATAATATTAATAAATTAAATATTTTACTGAAGTTATTGTAAGTTAAAAAGATCGGTTTTTAATTTAGTTGTATTATTAACCGACCTCCAAAAAAGGAGGGGGTCGTCAATTCGTCTAATTTTTGTATGTATCAGAACTTTTGACTGGGTCGACCAATTTCTATGTTTTTTTTTTAATCGAAAGGTGCTGCGTGTCGTGTGGACATTTAATTTTAATTGAGATCTAACGATTACTTTGCGAGTTATATTTAATAATGCGCATTTACTCGGCTACTTTATCGTTTACCTACGTTGTATTATATATACCGCACAACTTTTCACTGTATACTGATTTTGATGATTCTTTTTTTAATCGAAAGCTGATACTTGTCTTTTAGTCCCATTTGAATTCGAGATCTGATGACTACTTTTTGAGTAATCTTTAGTAAAGTATTTATACTTGATTATTTTTTCGCCTATTTACGTTGTATTACTTGTCGATGTAATTGAAGTAGGTTTTTTTTTCGTTTGCAAGCAAATACAATTATGTATACCTAAAAACCGATAGAGAAAATTCCTTTTTTTCTGAACACTGGATATACTTTTTTTTGGGTCCTAAGTAAATTTAAAAGAAAAATACCACAGCTAAGGGTGAACAAATGACGACTGTAATTTTTTATGGGCTTGAATATTATTTGTTTAAATAATCATTTCTTTAAAGCTTTCATTTGAGCAAATTCGAAACCTAAATAATTTTGAATACATATGTTGCTGTTACTTCTTTCTGTTAATGTTTGTTGTTTAAGAAATATAATTAGTAGTAGTACTGTAGTAGTAGTCTAGTAGCTAGTAGTAGTCCTCTTTCTTCATATTTGGCGTGAACTTGTGGTGGCCTACGTCCAGCAGTGGACTGCGATAGGCTGAAGTGAGTGGGTGAGTTGCAGACAAAATTACATTGTTTCTGTACTTACTTTTTCGTTAAACATATCTTGAACGGAATCGTTGTCAGCTGGAGGGAAGTAATCGTTGCGGAACTGCGGTAAGTCTTCTATACCGATGAGATCCGAGTCATCTGATTGTTCACTGTGGATTTTATTAACATGTTTTGTATTCATATTAAGTATTGCTGGTAGTTCTTTAAAGGAAACGTATATTTAGGGATAAAACTTTTCAAACGTCTGTTAATCCGAATACATTTTTATGGAAACCTATCAATAACTTTCGTTTTAAATCGAGTCGGAAAAAGAGGCTACATACAGAGAATTGTCCACAAACTCCAAAAGATGACGTTTGAGACAGAGGAAATAGTATACAACAATTGATAATAGATATATCTAAGATGGATGAACATTCTTGGTTTGAAGGGTCTGGAAAAGTTCTAGAAATTTCTTAAAACCATTTTGTACAATCCATTTTGTAGTCTCTAAGTGTGGAATTTTTCTATACTCATCTTCATGCTTCATACTTTTACTGATGATAGTATAAACTAGGAATACGTATCATGATAAAAAACTTGATATATGTCTTGCTATAATACTTTAATATTTCGAAATATTTTAATATAATTCGTACTCAATTGCAACTGTTGTGTCAAATGCTACTGTTGTATCATGTTACTGCAAAAGGGATAAAAGCTATAATACCTATAAGCGTCGAAGTCTGGGGCTTTAATGGCTTCATTCCAGATCGGATTGGAACCCTCAATGGCGTGCTTGTTAGTACCGGGCGCCTTCAACACGAGTCGGTTTAGACCAGATTCTTGCGAACCGTACTTAGTCATTGACAGCGCTTGAAGTCGACGGTTTAGCCTAAAATAAATAAAACATTGAGACAATCGCTGCTCAACATTGATTTTAAGTAATAATAAGTATAATTATAATACGTTATATTCCTGCGTTAGTGGAAAACTATATTAATTATTATACATATAAAAAGGAAAAAGAAAACAGAAAAGTAAGAGTTCCAGTTAAATGGAACTTCAATTCTAAATCGACAAACGAAAAAAAAAATTGCTACTTATTATAATTGAGAAATTTCATATTCATGTACAAAAAAACGGGACGCTCAATGTTCTCGAGTTATTATAAATTTGAATGCACTCACGCCCTAGTCCTAAAGATGTAGACGACGAGCATCACGAGGCAGAGGAAGGCCAGCAGCGCGCTGAGCGCGGCCAGCGCGTACACCGCCTGCTGGGCGCCGCTCGCCGGCTCCTCGGGGCTGGCGGGCGTCGTGAAGTCGCGCAGCGACAGCAGCTCCGTGCTCAGCGTGCGCTGGATGGCGCGCAGCAGCGTGCTATCGCTGCGTAGTCTGTCAATGGTACCATGAACTCTATGTCGAGGGCCTTTCGTTGTTCCGTTTTATATTTCACCATTTGTTAAATGGCAAATGATAGGAAATATCGTGAAGAATAACATGAAAAGTAAAGCATTACGAATTCTATGATATGACCTCGATAACTGTGCTAATTAGAAATAATTGGAATGTTGAAGTATGGAAAAAAATTAAACAAAACTGTATGAGTCAAGTAAAATTTTGATACTATTTGTTCTTAAAATCTGAGCGGGGCATAGCATAGTATGTTTGGTCCATTACGTTTGTTAAAATATTCATTATTAAAAAAATAGTTAGACATAATAGAGAAATATCGATATAAAAAATATATAAATAATAATATAAATATATATATAAAAAAAGGCATGGGCAATTCAAAGCACGTGGATGTTCAGCGCAAACTTGGGGAGGCCTATATCCAGCAGTGGACTGCTATAGCCTAAAGTATGGAAGTTCATTAAAAAAAAAATCACTATCATTATAGTTAATATTAGGTCGACTCACTCTTCGATGACGTCACTGGTGACGGGAATATCATCCCTTATAAAATGCGCGCGCACCTCCACCATATCATCGCGTACGACGCCGTCAGTATCCGTGAAAGGTAGGATCTGGTCAATGTTGCAAGTCATCGCGAAGCCCGCGCTAAACGTCTGCGCTATCTGTTGAGAAATCCAATCTGTTTTGATCAGTGGTTCTTAACCATTGGTCTGAGAAAGCAACCGAAGTAGTCCGCAAATGTAAAGTGCAGAGCGAATAAGCCCCACAAGACTATAACAAGTAGTTCAACTACTACTACTACTACTAGGGTTAACTTAGTACTCAAAATTTTACTAAAATAGCAGATGATGATCCGTGGCAATATATACATTTTGACAAATGATCCCTTATCACTAAAAGGTTGAGTACCATTAATTTAGAATTATCTTTGCACTGTCTATATTTTTGTCCATTATTAGATTGTGCACCTTCCCTCGATATACCAATTAATAAAAACACGCGTCTACATCGGAGCCAAACAATAAATATTAATGCTATTTCATAATTTTGTTCTTTGTAGTTTACAAAGTAGGCCTATTCGCATCTTACGATTATTTTAACTTAGTGGGTACGTTAGTTCTTGTACTTGACTGTTTATTGTTCTGGACTTTTAAAAAGTCCAGAAGAAGTCAAGTAGCCTATTAAACAGTAAAGTAATCAAATTATTCTATTACTAGCAACCTTTGTACGAGATACCTGCAACATTTTTTATTCATATAAATGCTAATATACGTGTGATAGCCAATATTTGGTTTAAATGATCAAGTTGACTGGAAATCCTATAATACGTACTTTTAGAAAGCAATTTGTACAAGAAATAACGAAATGAAAAAAAGAGTTCTAACTTACGAAGTCTCTGTTTGTTTCAATTTCTTGCAAACTATTGACAAAGGTGAAGTACACTCTGTTCATGGAGGAAATTAGGTAGATTTTAACTTCAGCAACATCTTGTGCATCGTCTGAAAGCGAAAAGTTTTTAATAGACATTTTCTAAAAACCTATGATTTTCTTTAACATTGGATAGCGAGCAAAAGTAAAATAAACATAAATTATAAGAATTATTAAAGAATTGCAAAAATGTAATTCATCAATCATCACCATCACTTCAGCCTAATACAGTCCACTGCTGGACACAGGCCTCCACAAGTTCGCGCCAAAAATGGCGTGAACTCATGTGTGTTGCCCATAGTCACCACGCTGGGCGGGTGCGTTGGTGACTGCAGGGCTGGCTTTGTCGCACCGAAGACGCTGCTGCCCATCTTCGGCCTGTGTATTTCAGAGCCAGCAGTTGGATGGTTATCCCGCCATCGATCGGCTTTTTAAGTTCCAAGGTGGCAGTGGAACTGTGTTATCCCTCACGACACCCACGGGAGGAGAGGGGTATTCTAACTAAAAATTAAACAAGCAAAAATGAAATTAATAAGAAGAAAAAAATTCATGATATAATGTAGAAGATTACCTATGGCCAGTTTCCTATTTTTATATAAAATGTGAAATATTTTGAGGGTGTAATTAGGTACATCTAAACTCTTCTTATTTGGTTAGTTTTAGTAAAATTACAATTATAATTAGGTGTATTTATTTTCTTTATAATTAGGTTATTGCGATATATTTTTTACGATTGGTGAAACGTATCTAAATGGTGTTTTTGATCATCATCAAAAACGTTGACAATTCTATAAAGTTTTTAGAAAGCGTTTCTGTAGAAACGAAATTTTAGGGGACACTGTTTGCAGAAACCCTTTTTTGTCTTTTGGACTATGGGACAGATTTGTACCAATTTAGTTCAGTTGTAGCAACTCACGGGGGTCAGTGGCGATCACGTTGAACTCGAACATGCCGTGCATGCTGGCGGTGGGCTGCATGTTGAGAGTCAACACGCCCGTCTCATTATTCAGCACGAACGCCGAGTTGCGTACGTTCTCCAGACTCTCGTCCACCACCATTGATGACATGTCCATACTGTACGTAATGGGCAAACCCTCTGAGTGGGTCGCCTGATGGAAAAAATTTCATTTTTTACAGGCTTCAATAAAATCTCAATTAAAATAAAAAATGATTTTATTTAAACGGGCTTCAAAACCATCTTTGAATAGTCACACCGATTTGGAATGTAGACTCTGCAGAGAGGAAACGGCAAGAAACCGCAATTATCTACTCTTTAAAAAAACTGATTTATAATACAAAATTGGTAATATTTTGCATGAAATACAGCGTCATTAAATCTACATAATTATCTCGTGATTAATAATAATGTACAGATAGACGGATGACGGATGAGAGACGACGCGTTGACGCGACGTTCACAGCACTGGTTTGTGGCTGTTGCACTGGCGGTTGCGGGTTCGATCCCCGCATAAAACATTTGTATTGGTCATACAGATGTTTGTCGTGGTCTGGATGTTTGTGCAGTCCTTTTGGGTCTCCCAACAGTACCTCGGAGAGCACATTAAGCCGTCCGTCGATCCCGGTTGTTATCGTATACACCTGATAGCGATCATTACTTATAGTAAGGAATATATCCGCCAACCCGTAGTGGAGCAGCGTGGTGGATTAAGCTCTGATCCTTCTCCTACATGGGGAAAGAGGCCTATGCGCAACCGTGGGATATTATCATGCGGAGGAAGTCACCAGTGACTATATGACGTCGACAACGTCGCTGAATTATCGGGAGTTTCAAAATAACAATCGTCATTTTCTTCCGTAGAATCAAAAGAGTTCATAGCGACTGTGAAAGCTTAAAAGTTTATAAAAATATTCTTAGATAGCTTGAATAGGAACAACTCTAGTATTATTGTAAAAAAAAAATAAGGTTTTGTCAAAAAATTACTGGTTATATATAGTGTCTAAATGTGGTACTTGATCTTAAAATAAATACTACGATGCAATACTTTACCCGGACAGTAAGCAGTTGTCTGTTAGTCGAGTCCATGGTCGATATACCAGCTGTGTAGACTCGTCGTTCGAAATATGGTCGTGGGTTCGCTTCTCTGACCTGTAAATAAATGTTTTGTCTTACAATTTACTGCAACATACACTCACACATAAACATACCTACACACTTATAAGGTCATCCAATGTAGCTTTAGAGTTACTTATGTACTATTGAAATATATAAAAATATGGTACGCAACAGGGTTTAATTGCTGTTGCTGGATATTCTTTTGTTAAGGATAAGAAGGTCACACTTAGACTTTCAAGTTTCACTAAATAACCTAAGTACCAAGTAACCTAGGTACCCACGGTTTCACTCGCGTTAATTTGAGAAAAAAGTAACACATAGCCTCAGTAAATGGGCTACGCAACACAAAAATTATGTTTCAATTCGAACAAGTAGGTACTTTCTGAGATTAGTGTATTTACTAAACTAACTAACAAAGTTTTCTGTTTTATATAGTATAGACGTTTTATTTCTATCTGGACGGTAGGTGCGCGGGCGCGGTAAATCCGAGTTTAAGTCCCAATGTTACGGGAATGCCGGCAATTGATTCAGCTGTTTCGTAGATTAGCCCGGACAAACAGAAAAGCAGACGGACAGACAAAAATTTTAAAGCCATTAGTTTGTGTTTTAGTAACGTGTAAATAAACATATACACTTGAAAAAAACATAGTTATTTCGAAATCACAGACATACAACTTAATTTTATTTATACCTATGTATAGATAAAATCACACCTAGACTCTACTACGCTTTACTAGCCCAAAAAATCTTTGTGTATTCAATACTTACATTGACTGTTACAGTGAGGACGGAGTCTCCGGGGGCGCTGCCGATGTTTCGAATGTTGGCAGCAGCCACTCGCAGTACGTGAATTTCGTTCCTGGTGCGGTTTAAGGCCGTGGCGAGTGACAGAACATTGCGAACTTGGTCTAACGCGAAGTAGCCTTCCTCATTGCCACCTGATATAGAATATAACATACAATTATAAATTGAACTGGGCCATTTTAGAATGGACAATTTTTTAGAAATAGAAAAGTTTTTGGAAAATTGAATTATAAATAATTGCTTGTTCGTACATCGACAAATAATCGTTACATTGAGTTAGAGCAGAAAAGGATATGTCTTGTTCAAAATTGTGTTTGCAGGCAAACGAAGAAAAACCGACTTCAATTATATCGACAAGTAATACAACGTAGGTAGACAAAAAAGTCAAGTAAATACGCATTATCAAAGATTACTCCAAAAGTTATAATCAGATCTCGATGAAATTTGAATGTGACCACATGATAAACATCGGCTTTCGATTAAATTAAAAACCTTTAAAATCGGTACACCCAGTAAAAAGTTATGCGGATTTTCGAGAGTTTCACTCGATTTCTCTGGGATCCCATCATCAGATACTGGTTTCCTTATCATGGTACCAAACTAGGGATATCTCCTTTCCAACAAAAAAAGAATTATCGAAATCGATCCATAAACGACGGAGTTATCCCCGAACATACATAAAAAAAACATATATATGGTCGAATTGAGTAACCTCCTCCTTTTTTTGAAGTCGGTTAAAAACCTGTAACAGCCTCCTGGGTAGGATCATCAACGTATTTATTTATTTATTTTATTTCAAATTTGCATCAACAAAATGAAAACCATTATATTTAAATTTTCTCCTACATTATAATCTTGCTAAGTGTCACCACAATTATAGGTACAAACGGCGGTTCCCGGTGACAATATGAATTTACATTATTTGCGATGCTTTTAGTGTTGCAAGCGTCTATAGGCTACGGTAAGAGCTTACCATCAGATGGAATAAAGCTTGACACACTACCGATCACATTTAGGTGAGACTACATGACAAGCACAGCTTTCGATTAAAGATATAATCATAAAAATCGGTACAACTAATAAAAACTGATGAGGTAACACATAAAATGGTACAATCGAATTGATCGATTGACTATCTACTCATTTTTAAGTCGGTAAATAAATACAATATATATATATATATATATATGTATATATATATATATATATATATATATATATAAATTGGTTTTAAAAGCACTTCCGAAACGTAACATTGTACTAACAGACACAGTAACTTATTACTTACCAATGATGTTGTAAAATATATCATGGCAATCGTTCTCGCAACGGTAATTTTTCGGGTCTTCAGCGTGTGGTAGCTCGACCGATTCGGTCAAGCCTACTTCACTTTCTGGAAATATTTATTAAATTTTAAAGAAAAACCATAACGATATGTGGACGGTACGGTCTAACTTAATGAAAAATTCTCAAGTAGACAACTTTTATTGGTTGGTGTGGCATTGAAATTGACAATCATCACTTCAGCTTATCGCAGTCCACTGCTGGACATAGGCCTCCACAAGTTTGCGCCAAAAATGGCGTGAACTCATGTGTGTTGTCAGTCGTCACGCTGGGCAGGTGGGTGGGGGCCGCAGGGCTGGCTTAGTCGCACCTAAGACGCTGCTGCCCGTCTTCGACCTGTGCATTTCAAAGCCAGCAGTTGGATGTTTATCGCACCATTGGTCGGCTTTATAAGTTGAAAGATGGTAGTGGAACTGTGTTATCCCTTAGTCGCCTCTTAAGACACCCACGCGAAGAGAGCGAGTGGCTATATTCTTACTGCCGTAACCACACAGCTTGAAATTGACAATGACTAAAGTATAACTATGTCTCGATAAATGAGAAATTTAACGTCTTGTGGGAATTCAGAGATAAAGAAAATGTGACCATATCAAACCATCTGTTACTATATAAAAAGATATAAATAACGGTTCAGCAATAAAACTACTGCATAAATACGTAATAAATATCCATTTCCATATATAAATTTCTTACCAACAAAACCGACGGTGACAGCGTTATTGGAAAATATCGGTTCACCCTGCGTCGGTACGAACACCGCATTGAGAACCACTGCCGATGACAGTGGTCCCGGGTCTGTACCGCCATCCGTTGCACGAATATTTATCTAGAAAACAACAGCATTATTTCATTTTATTTGTATGACTAAGTCAGCAAACAAGCGTACGGCCCACCTGATAGTAAATGGTTTCCGTAGCCTATAGACACATGCAACACCAGAAGCGTCCCAAGCGCGTGTTTTTTACAGTTTTAGCAACATTTATAAGATTTAGATTTTTTTCTTTGATAGGTTTTCATTTACTGTTGTTAGATAATTTAAATGGTACCTGAAACTCCCTAATGTTTTCAGTGAAGAGTTCCCTTAAGGCGAGCCTGCCCTGATTTGCAGAAACTTCCATGACGTGGAAGTATTGTGACGCTGCGTCTGATGAAATAAAATAAATAAAAATGTAGATATTTAGTTACGTTACTAAAATTTTTAGAAAACAATAAGTAGTTATCTTGTACCTAAGCTTTCGCTTTGATTTGTTTGACTTATTGTTTATAGTTTGTCGTTAAAAACGTTATTTAGTACATAATCTTGATATAGTAGTGCGTGTGATATAATAGTGCGTGTACCTACATACGTAATTATGTTTCATATTTTTGCACCTCTACTTTTAATTGCAGATTATTTAGAAATGTTCATACAAAAAGGTTGCATGAGAGATATTAATGCTTTTCCAATAAATCTGTATGTACTGCAAGCGTTATCTCTTGAATTTTTATTTTCTCTTTTTATAACATTTGTAAGTGTATAGTAAGGATTAATTTTATATACATATATAACGGTAGACTCACCATCTCCAATAATATCGAAAGTCACTCTCCCAGCCTCAAGACCGTCTTCGTCCGTAGCTTGAACGAGGTCTAAGTAATCGCCGTTGACGAGCATCAAGAAACCATTAACCACAGCACGCTCCTGATGACATTAACACACAAGCAATCCAGCTACATTATGTAATTTGAGAATACGTTTTATTTGTTTGTAAGTGGCGTAGCGTAAATTATTGGCGCCCGGGGCCTACCAAAACCTTTGCCTTTACTAAAATTATGGTAACGATTGTATAAAGTTTTTACTAATTACAACTATTGAGAATGTAGAATTACTATTGCGCTTCGATGGCACTCGACTTGATCTCGTTTTCTCTCTTATGTACTTTTACGTCTGTCGATAGGTAAGATTTATTTTTTTTTACAAAAAAAAATAAACTGTGGTGATTTTGCCGCCCCCTTTCATGCGCTGCTACGCTACGTCACTTTCGTCTGTCTATATAATATCTTTACCTTAATCTATATAGGTATATAGTAAGTAAGAAATTCATTTTAAAATTTTATCATTACATGATATTTTATTCTAACTAAAAGATACTTCCCATTCACTTTTTCATTTATTTTTCTCCTCTAATTTATTAATTAGCCTTTCATCAGAAAATAATAATTTTCAGATTCAATTTAAAATACCTAAGATGCATGATTGATGACAGAATGTTTATTACAGAAATTCTATTTATTTATTTAAGATACTTGTAAGGATAAATTAAACCTATCTACCTTTGCAAGTCGAACAGTGGTACCGTCCCGCGGGAACACGAAAACAGGTGTATGGAAATTGTACGGTTGGACGATAATTTCATACGTTTCTTCAGAATCTAAAATTGGGTCTCCATGATCATGAGCCTAAAAAGTATACAGATAATATAGAATATAATTATAGAATGGACGAACTTTTACAAGCTTTTGTGAGAGATACTAAGAATACATATTTCAATGAGGTATCAAAATCAGGCACAGAACACGTCTCGTTTTAAAATTTTAAAATCTAACCAATTATGAAAAGTTTAGTATATATATTACTTTTGTCTATTAGCACTCACTCGAATGGTAATGCTGTAGGTTCCCCAGTATCCTCTCAGGTCCATAGCAGTCTCTAGCTCACCAGCAACGTCAAAGCTATTCCCGGTCGGGAAGACGTGAATTATTTCGAAAAGTTTTGGGATTTCGATGTCTCTGTTAGAGATTATGAGGTCTGTGATTTCGTAACCAATGCGGGAATTATTCGTGTTCGGTTGATCGCGATCAGTTGCCTGAATATTTGGAGAAAGCCTGTGTCCCTGTATTTAAAAAAAAGATTACTTTTGATTTTTAAACTTTATTACATAATATAAAATAAATATGATAAAATAATAATGTATTTTAAATATTATACATACAGTCACGACAATGTCCACTTAACAAAAATTGAGAAAGTTTGACTGGGAAGGCTTAATGAATTCACCATATAGCCCTGATTTTGCACACTTAGACTGCCATCTGTTTCGGTCTCTTCAGAATTTTTCAGGTAGTGTACAGTTAACATCAAGAGAGGACTGTCAAAACTATTTATCCCGATTTTTTTAATGAGAAGTCCCTAAATTTCTACACCAATTGAATCCTATTAATACCATGTAGATATGGTCATGATACGCGGCAAGTAATCGAATAAAATGGTACATACGAGTATATTTTATAATTAATGTACATAAATTTTGTGAACCTTGGATTTCTATATACAATACAAAGAAACTTTTTCCCCGACCTAATATTTAACGCCAGACCGATATGATTTAAACAACGCACATAACATTATAATTGACTATAGAATTATAGATATGTACAAATGCTAGAAAGTGTAAGTTACATTCTTTTGATGTCAAATTATTACGGATTTTCGAAATTTTTTCTAATTTATTACATGTTCTAAAAATTATATAGCAAAAGTCGAAATGCAAATTATAATTTACCATTTGAATGTTTTCTGATATGGACCAAGATATTTCATTTCTCGACGGCAACACTGGAGCATTATCGTTGATATCCAGCAACACTACCTCAACTTCTGTTGTGCCCTGATTTCTGTTACCATCTGGAGATAGTAAAGTTTTATTTAGTCGTTTATAGAACTGCTATGTTTCAGATTTTGTTACATTTGCATTCAGCCTGTAACATCCCGCTGCTGGGCATAGGCTTATTTCTCCATATAGGAGAAGGATTGGAGCTTAATCCACCACACTGCTCCACTGCGGGTTGGCGGATATGTTTTATAACTATGAGTAACGATCGCTATCAGGTAATTATAATAATAACCGGGACCGATGGCTTAATGTGCTCCCCGAGTCACGGTGAGGAGACCAACAAGGACAGACATCCAAATCGGAAAGAAATATTTGTAAAAATACAAATATCCATCCCGAGCGGGAATCGGACCCGCAAACGCAACTTGTGTGTGATCAAATAAATGTTTTTTCTTTCTTCCTTTCTTTTTTTCTTTCTTTCAAATCGTTGGTGTTTTAGGCGACTACTCGCATGACTACACCAGTAGTTGTTGCTCTTATTAAACTTAATATAATTTTAAAAGTATTTGCGTGTAGTTGCGCCTAGGAGTTCGCTGTTTCACTATTTTAAGAATAGTGAATAAGTAATGTTAATAGTACAAACCTCCTTCCGAATAAAAGTTATCAATGAGTGTAAGGAAGATCGTGTGCGTGGGCTCGTCACCGTCGCGGTCGAGAGTCTCGTCAGCAGTAAGGTCCACGTACACGCGGCCCGTGTCCAGATCCACAGAGAAGAAGCTACGCAGGCGCTGATTCACCGCGTAGTTGATCGAGTAGCGCACCGTTTTGTAGATTTCTGTTAGAATTGAATGCTCAAGGTGTCTAGAGATGTATGAATGTTAATCTATTGTCATGTCATAAGTTGATCAATTGCAGGTTTAATTTAAACTCGTTGACTTTCCAAATGGTAATTCGGTATTCTATATATATAAAAATAAATGTTTATCTGTAGGTCCTTCATAGAATCGTAAACTATGCATTTGATCACGTCATGATCTTTAGCAAAGTGTTGTGCATGAGCCCACAAAGGTTTCTGAGACCAAAAAAATAAAAAATTAAAAAAGCGTAGAAACGCGCGCAGAGTACAATTAGTATTTTCATAAAAAAAGCGACTGAGACGATCTGAGTGGTAAATAGATTTTAGCATATAAGTTTTAGATAATAAATAGTTTTAATTGTTACGTTTATGTCTTCTACTAATTTTATATTCGTTATATACACATCTAATTCATTAGGGGTCGTCCATTAATCACTAGATGTTTTTAACAACTTTTTGAGCCCCCATCTGGTGATAGTTGATAAAATTTTGGAAATATAAGTGTCGTGGCAAAAATGTTTAGACTGACACTAAGTTTGTAGGGTATTTGATGACTGTTTGTACGACTTAGAAATCGGGCGTTCAACGAAAAATAAATATACGTTATATATTATTGTTATATGTTATTGTAGCCCATCCAACGAACTCCTTGTAATATTTCGCGATTTTTCTGAAACCCCTTTCTAGTCTCACGTGGTTAATGGACGACCACTTATTTATTTCAAAATAATTTTAGATTTACATTAATCATTTCGACATAAGTATATAAAATAGTTGTTTACCATCTCTGTCAAGATCTTCCGATACTATAGTGACTACTTCATCACCAGTCTTCGCATTTTCAGGTATATACACCGTCGTATCGAATCTGTCCGTCTTAGCTTCAGGGTTCTTGTTGTTTGTATCGATTATTCGTATAGTTAGCTGTAAGATTTAGTTTAGTGATTTGTAAATATATTATGTGAATATTAAGACAACCTGAGCTGTATCAGCCGTATTGACGTTTACACGAATGTTTTAATAGAGGTAATAACAGCTGACTGGGGCTGAAGGCATCGGTCATCAACGGACTAGTACAAGGGGACGAAAACGGTGTTGGAGTATGGATATGGCTATAATAATTTAAATTATATGTACATATATAATGTCACGAATTGGAAATAAAACAGTAAAATAAAGAGTTAAAATTGTTCTGACGCTATATAGCTTAGATGAGACGATCTGCTCCTGTTGCAAATTTAAATTTTTTGATGCCAATAATACCTTTAAAAAAGTACATAACTCAAAGCATATACTCAGCTAGTTATACTCACGTTTCCTAAAGTTTCCCAGCTGGTTTCATCTGGTGGACAGTTGTTTTCATCTTCTACGATACACTTATCGCTTGCTATCACAGTATAGTAGAGGTTGTCTCTAGGGGCGTCAGCATCGATTGCTCCATCTGCGTCCACTTGTATCTGTCCTGTTCGGGAGTCGATCTTCACTAGGTTGTTTGGTGTGTCTTGTTTGGGACTAGACGCAATTAAAACACCCATAAATAATTTATTGAAGATATCAAGATGATATGGTGGAATTTAACGAAATTACAAACTAAAATAAGTTTCTTATAAATGTAAAGAAATAAATAAAAAAAAATTAAAGCTAGGTTTTGCGTAGGGCATGGAAGGAAATTTCTTGCTTAAAATTCGAAGTAACAAACAACCTTTCAGAAGACTCACTCACTTTCACGTCAAACATCCCGGTTTTCCGCAATGCTCATCCCAGTTATACAGAAGACTACCGTCAATTCAATACTATTTCCAGGCAGTTTTTATTGATAGCGGGAACATTAACGCAAACATCCATAGGCTATGATAACTTCTTAGAAAGAGACCGTAGGCCGTCAGACCGTAGATTTTCTTGGCATTCCATTGATATACAAAAGTTAATGGTTTGTACGCTATCAACGTTGAATACATACCGTATAGTGTACTGCACTTGGTTATACAGAGGACCATCAATATCAATAGCTTGTATGGAACCGATTATGGTGTTAGATGCTGAGTTCTCTCGAACTCTCAAATCTTGGGTCAGCGTTCCGTCGACCCATTGCGGGGCGTTGTCGTTCATATCCACTATTGTAATAGTGTATGTCACTGTTGAGGTAAAAATATTTTAGTCTTTGATTTACCTACCGTGGAAGACTTAAACGGAGTTTTGAATTACATAGTAAGTTTTTAAAGTACCTAAAGATGAAATAAATAGAATCAAAAAAATAGAATAAAATTCGCGTTAAGTAAATAGTGACTCCTAGTTGTCACTCAGTTTGAGCATGCCCTTTGACCGATTATATCAATTAGAGTGCCTTGTTCATATTGACCATTAAATGGTAAATGTAAGGCTCAAGGCAGGCGTTAGTCGAGCAATTTTAGTACATTAAAAAAAGTAAGGTTTTATATAATACGTACATTCATCGTAGTTTTGTCCAATCTCCGTGTTACGGTCTACCACTCGTACGGTGAGGTACAGCACATCATACTCCTCGTAGTCGATTGTAACTTGATCACGGATCTCATTAACGAACAGCCGACCCACAGCGGAACGACGATTATTTGGATCCGGGTACTCCGTCTCGATGGTGAGGCACCTGAAAGATAAGTCTGTAGCGACACCTATCTCACCACATATCAACTAAAAACTGACGTATCCTACATCGCGATATTAAAGTTATGCGAGTGATTGACCATATTTGCAAGAACCCGACAGCAATCGTTAGGGGCAATAGGCCACTCCGACCAGACGCGTGTTGTGTTGGTGTTATCCCTTTTCAATGGTGGATGAGGAACTTTACACTCTGTTTCTCAAGCCCCCTAAAGGTCCATTGATATATTTTTACTTAGTGGAATAGGATAAATTTTATTTTCGTAATAATAAGTTTTCTGTCAGAAAAAATTACATGCATTTATATTACAAGAACTTCGATCGATGTTGCGGAGATGGTAAGTGACGTCACTGCAATATCTTACAAAAATGTTTATCTTTAGTGGATCTAACAGAATCTTCAGTAGGATAAACACATCCTGCAAAGCGGAATATTAAAATAAATAAAAATAAAACTTACCCATGAAATAGCGAAGAGTCAGCTTCTCGACCTTGTTTGGTCGCGTAGGAAGTTTCCCATATGATTTCGAAGCTCAAGTCAGCTGTAGTATCGGGATCTGTTGCTGTGATTTCTTGTGATTCTTGGGTAACCGGGTAACCTTTCGGACTATTTTCTTGCAATTGCGGACTACCTCGAGGCTGTAATAACGAAACAATGAAATTGTATATTTTATTAATTTAAGTGTATTTTTATAAGTGTTAGCTAATAAGCGTATAATTCTACTAATGTTAAGCGGCTATCGAGCTTATCTCTGAACCTCCCTACGTGCTCTGGCCATGTTAGTCATCACAAAAACACATCACTATTAGAGAGCAGCATTATCAGCTGTGACTGTGTGTGTGAGCTGCACCAATTTTGCTCAAAATTTGAGCAGGATACATCCTGCTGTGCCCTAACTTAATAAAATCTAAAGTATCTGAAACCAATCCTTCTTGTTTTGATCACTTACAAGACGAAGTGTAGGTGGTACATTGTTGACGTCCTCCAACTGAATCACGAGCTGTGCCGTGGCAGTATTAGTGGTGCGTATTGCCAAAGTATCTTCAGCTTGTATCTAAAAAATTTAGAAATATTTATACGAGTAATAAACGAAATTATTTTCAGTCATACAATAGAATTCAAACAACTGTAAATGTTTGAATATTATTTTTCACTTGTCTCATTTATCCTTCATTCACTTGGGTTGTCTGGAAGAAATGGCTGAATAGCCATCAGTCCGCCCACTGTGCTTCACAGTCTGTAATTGTCTTTAAATATGTATAAATAAACAAATAAATTAACTATAATTCGGCAATTTTATGGGCAGATATATAATCTCATATAAAAGTATATGGTATTCAGTGACATTTCTTGTCTCACCTGAACAAGTAGCTCATTCTGTCTTTGATAATCAAATGCATTGTCATCAGCAACGTAGATATCACCTGTTTCGTTGTTTATGTTTAGAATATTCTGTGCTATGCCCATTATACGGTGTCTGCAAATCAACATATAAAATAACTATGGGTTGTTTTTTAGAGTTACACAAGTTTATATCATAATAAAACAGAGAAATATATTCTTAATATCAATGAAACGAGCTATATTGCCTAGAAAGTTTTATGACTGACTGTTGGAACCACATTTCAGCATTATTAATGCCAGCTAATTGAGTTACGAGTGAGTAATGAGTGATGACGCGTTGGCACAACGGTCACAGCACTGGTTTGTGGGTGTTGTGTTGGCGGTTGCGGGTTCGATCTCCGCACGTATCAAACATTTGTATTAGCCATATAGATGTTTGACGTGTTTGTGCAGTCCTTGTGGATCTCCATACCGTGTCTAGGAGAGTTCTTTAAACCGTCGGTCCCGGTTCCTTCTCCTACATGGGGAAAGGATATTATAGGTTGAAGCAAATTGAGGTACGAAAAAGTTTCTAATCATGTCTCTATAGGTACGGTTCACTATTGACAGATACATTCTGACTGTCATACATCGTCTTTAAAGACATATGGACCAATGACTCCACCAGCCCATAAAATGCACCAAACAGTAATTTTCTATGGATCTAATAGTGTTTCGACAAAAACTTGTGTATTATCACTAATGATCCGCTCTGAAGGACGATTATATTGGCCACAAAATGGACAAAGTGCACGATAAGTTTGACGTCAAATGTCAATATTTACAAGCGTTGCGCTGGTGCAAGTCTATCCATAATGAAATATTAAACAAAACTAAACAAAAAGCAACTATCAACTGTTAAACGGGTTGTCATTAAGCATTGTGTAAAATAGTCTGAATACTTACACAACCGTGTCGCCTATGTCTCTATCTTCAGCTAACATTGTTCCAATATGAAAATCCTTGCCTTCAGTTTCCTTGAATGTTACAGTTTTAACGCTGGTAGTAAATATTGGTACCTCATCGTTCCAATTTTTCAATGTTATGTGCACGGTAGCGAACTCAACAAAGTTTGGATTGTCCAAATCGGTAGCGACTACCTAAGAATATATTTATTTTAGTAAATAATCATTATAAATGAATAAGTGTTTGTTGGTGTAGTTCTATATACAATTTCCAATTATATAGTGAAAGATATTCTAATTACTTAAAAAATTTCAAATGTTTTAGTAATTGTCTATTTTTCTATTTTTGATTTTTGACTATAATATAAAAATAATTATTATAAAGTTACCCTTAGTTCGATATTTTGGAACGCATGTACTTCATAATCCAGCAAGCTGTGATTGGCAGTGCCCATAATAAATGTCTGCCGCTGGTAGCCAACCTCGGGTTGTATAAAAAAAGCTTCTTCTGCGCCAGGAGGATGCACGCTTTCCAGATGCACTCTGTACCGTGCGTTTTCACCCTGGAGAAAGGAAATCACCGTAGAAGTTCCTTTTAGTATTGACTGACCTTACCTTTTTATAGTTCTACCTTGGTATGGATAGCTTCTTTAAGTATTTGTTTTTTACAGTTTTTGTAGAACAAGTAATGATATAATGAGCAATTTTTTTAATAAAAAAGACTACTAACGGTTCTACGCCCTCCGCTATCTAATTTCGCAGTTGTTTACGTTGTTATTTATTTATTTAGAATGTGTATAAAATTTACCGTATCTTTATCGTGAAATCCAAACTCTTCCTCAAAGTATAAAGTCTGTGGTGTTTCTTCATCAATTTCTATGGAGTAAACGTCAAACAGTGGCTTCGGAGATTTGTTATTCACGTCCCTTATGATGATGACGACATCATTTTTTTCCTCAAACACGATGTTTGCAACCGACTTGTAAGCCACAATTTTAAGCTCGAATACTTCTCGTTCTAAGGCATCTCTGTCTATTGGAAACACGTGGAATATTCCACCAAGCTCACTATCATCTATTGTTGTTATGTCGAAGTATTTTTTGTCATCTACAAAGAAAATTATATCATTTTCATTGTATATTTTATTGTACTTTTATTATTAAATATTTATAATTTCGTTTAGTTAATAAGTTTAGTGTGTGTTTTGTTTAAAAATACAATTGCTGATTATTATATTTTAATAGCCTGTTGATGTTAAAAGAATATTAAATTTGGAAACGAATAGTAAGTGTATTAAAAAATAAAAAAACACATGTAAGTATATATCGCTTCATCGCATCGCTTCAGCCTATAATATTCCACAGCTGGACATAGGCCTCTTTCTCGATATAGGACAGAGTCCCAAACTTATTTTGTCTACTTTGAGAATAAATTATTTTATAGTGCCCCCATTTTTTCACCAACCTAAAAAACCACGATAACTTTAAATTAAATTAATTGTTCCGAGCTATATTAGCGGAGATTAAACATTAATTCTAAACGAGACTTTTACTATAACCACAAGAGTTAATTTGAGACCTGAGCGCAGTAGGTAGTACACAGCAGCGCTCAGGGTCTCAAGTTAATTCTTACGGGCTACACCTGCCAATGAGAATGATTATTGAAACGCAACTTTATAGTATTTAGACAGAGTATCTTTTATTCAAAATAAAACAAACATAATCGATTCTTATAAAAAATCTAATGTAAAGGATAATTTAAATCGCCCCCAAGCCTCTACAACACGTCACCATTTTTTTCTGGGTCTCACCCACAAAAAACTGCCACACAACACAAGCCCACAAGGGGGCGTTATCGCCTACTTTGGGAAAGGCTTATGTAGGAGAAGGATCAGATTCGATCCCCGCACATGACATACATTTGTATTGGCAATACAGATGTTTGTCGTGGTGTTAGTGTTTTGTGTAGTCCTTGTGGGTCTCTCTTTCACTCGCCCGCCCGTCGGGTCGTGCTGGGCTCCCTGGAGCTTTGCTCGATTGCTAGATGTGATCCGGCGTTGGAGAGTGGACTTTTGCCTGGCCTGAAGACTTGCTGGGCTTGGAGTTGAGACGCTCCTGGGCCCTGTGTACCCATTTCGTAGACGGTAGACTGGTTGGGCGTCCCTTAAGTGTGATGGCTGGGGGTCGGGAGACTTTCGGCTGGCTTGAGACCCCACACGTCGGGAGAGCAGGTTTTGTGGGTGCCACTCCTCTAGGTGCCAGGGCCCGATTGCTCTCAATCGGGCCAATCACCGGGCGAGGTGGTGCATGCTAGCGCGATCCCATCTCGCTCAATAACGCGTCTAGTTCAATAACGCGTTTGCTAACTATAGACTATAGTCTATAAGCTACGGTAATCGCTTACCATCCGGTAGGCCGCATGCTTGTTAGTCGTATGATAAAAAATGTTACCTTCATCAACTTCAAGTCTATAGTAAATAGGTCTTCTTAGGTCAGTATCACCGTCTATGGCTCTAATGGTGAAGTTTGCTTCTGTCATCTCGTCTAATTGCTGAACAGCGAATATGTTTAGCCAGCGAGGATTACGACTGTCCACATTTTGTACTCGTACCATGACTGGGGCGGTATGGTTGTTGCGTTCAGAATCCTAGGGAAAATTTCTACGTTTTCGATCAACAAGTTACGTTTACGTTGTGTTTACATTTGTTATTTGTTTAAAATTACATTCGTACCTAAGACAAATGTATCTAAAATATTATGTTAAAAAGTGCTTACATAAGGCTCATTAAATAAAACGGAAGTTGAATCTTTACTCAAGTTGTATGCTTAGAGACTGACAACTATAAAATATATAATAAACATTTAAAACATAACTTACAAACGCTGTGATTCTAAAACTATGAAGAGCATTGGTTTCAAAGTTTAGCGATCTATTAAGACCTAGGGTTATGTTCATCCGATACAACTGGCCCTGTATAATCTGAGGGCTGATGTAGAAGACTTCGTCGTCATCCCTGTCACTTTCTATTTGAAATGTCATAGCATTAATACTGATCGCACCGTCCTCATCAGAGACCTCGTAAGTGCAGTCGGTGAGACGTGGTTCTCCGTGCTCCTACAATCAAAATACGGTTCTACATTAACTGAATTTAGAAACGAATGTAAAAGTAAGAAAGATACTTAAAATTACTTAGAGTAAATTGACTTAAAATGTAATGTTATTATTAATGTTAGATATTCCTCAAGAGCTGACGAGTTTATACTGTTTAATATTTATCCGAAAGAATGTTAAAAATTTGGAATAGGATTAGTGAAATAGTAATAAGCATTTAATATTTTTACGTGGTGAAATTGATATTTACTTTTAATAAACTTTCGAACGATAGCTCATCACTCATCATTATCACTTCAGCCTATCGCAGTCCACTGCTGGACATAGGCCCCAACAAGTTCGCCCCAAAAATGGCTTGAACTCATGTGTTTTACCCATAGTCACCACGCTGGGCAGGCAAAACGATATCTATTAAGTGGTAATGAGATTTTATTCCTAGATTACAAGATTACAAGATCAGTAGTGAAGTAATTACTTACAAGAACCTCGCAAGAATTTACAACGTGTATTATAGGCGGGTTGTCATCGATATTGACGATCTGTAAGGTAATGGATCCCTGCACACTCTCCCCGGGAATCTCAATTCTCAACATGTAAAGACGCATATTTGGCGTTTCAAAGTCCTGCCTAAAATTATATTAAGATCATTGAATTTTTTTAAAGAAACCTTTTTAAAGTCATTGTCAGTTGAAACGGGTAGTGACTAGGCGCTAAGATAAAAGAAAAATTTAATCCGCATGAAATAAGAAGGTAAGTAAGGATTAAAACGAAATTCTCGATTAGTAAGGAAATGTCCCTTAAACATTTAGAAGCAAAAAGGAAAGAACAACGACAGACGCTATACAGCATCGTATTTATAATATTTAAGATTTTATTTATATGTATGTATTATTTTAAGTGTTATTTAGTTAGTTTTTGCAGACAAGCCTACAATGCATTAAAAAAAATTGAAACACGGTTGGTTAAATATTCAGCTTTACAATATTAATATAGATAAGAATAATGCTTTTAATTTACACTACCGTTGAGTGATGTACAGAATCCACTCGTCATTTTCTTTTCTGAGCTCTGGGCCAAGCATTGTGAATGATCCAGACAAGAGAGGACGGATGATATCTGGTGTTTCCGATCCTTAAAAGCGAAAAATTGTTGTAAAAAGATCATCTCAAAGTTCTTGTGTGCAAAAGTGTTGCTTAAACAAAATATCTTTTCAAACATGCATTGATTTTCAAGATTTTTTTATTAACCTGTTTTATTAGCTCAAACTCTTTTATAATTATATAATTTTAGAGGTGACAAGCCTAAAACACATACTGGTTGTGATTAGACGTTAATTCGTATATGGTATATTTGAGGATATCGTCCCGGTATGATAAGTCACGAGGCAATGATTTAGCCAGTTATCTTGGGAGACTGTAGCTTTCTAATTGTTTCACTCATACTGTCAAAATTGGTTCAAGTTCTCCAGAAGTTATTAAAATACTACTAATTACATAATATAAAACCGTTGTTGGGACATCTTTTTAAGTAAGTGTTTTAGCTTATTTTTTTTACGTGGGGAAAATCTTCGTGGATACCCCTCCAGCGTGGGGGCACCGGGAAGGCGTTATCCATGTAAGCAGTTATCCACCTTGCGTGATGGGATCGCGCTAGCATTCGCCACTTCACCCCGGAAGTAAGTGTTTTACCTGTGTCAGGATTTGATAACAGACTATTTATGGCGTATTACTAAGTATACCTCTATAGTTTAGTTTTGCTATAGGAACATCTCCTTGAATCTCTTCATGCATAAAAATGATTTGAACGTTTGAAGTGTACTCCCCCATGGACACGTCATCTCTCTCCGGTGCTGGGATAAATGGTCTGTCAGCCCATGATGTGCCTGTTTTATTGAAAACATAAATTAGATTACATATTTTGTATGTTTTGAGCCGTAATATTTTAAATCCTGTTTCTGGGTCTGCAAAAATATATAATACAAAGACAAATGCCTAGCCACTGTAAATTTCTGTATGGCCTGTACAAAAAATGTCGTGTGAGGAGTCGAACACATTGAGAACTAGGAAGGCCTTTGGTCCCTATTTTTACTATCATTGTTTCGGTGCACTTTATAATTATCTGTCAACCCGCAGTAGCAGTGTGTTGGGAGAAGATCAAACAAGGGTGATGTTAAAGAAAACCAGGCTGTTTTATGTCATAAATCAAACATCAATAAACACTTATTATGTTTACCTTCATAATCTATTTCAGGTAAGTTATCAGGTTTTGGCCTCCTTGGAATGTCCCTCATGTGCATACATAGCTTTGAAAAAGTTTGCAACAAAAAGTATTTAATTATTTATATTCTATCCATTGCCATTAATAAACTTGCAATATTGGTTGTATGTTGGAAAATTAATTTTGGCACAACACAAGAATTCAAAGCATTGTAATCGTAATACACATATTTTTTAACCGACTTCCAAAAAAGGAGGAGGTGCTCAATTCGACTGTATTTTTTTTTTTTTTTTTTATGTATGTTACATCAGAACTTTTGACCGGGTGGACTGATTTCGACAATTTTTTTTTAAATCGAAAGGTAGTGTGTGTCAATTGGTCCCATTTAAATTTATTTGAGATCAAACAACTGCTTTTCGAGTTATATCTAATAATGCGTTTTTACTAGACGCTTTTTTCGTCGACCTACGTTGTACTATACCGCATAACTTTCTACTGGATATACCGATTTGGATAATTCTTTTTTTGTTGAAAAGGGGATATCCCTAGTTTGGTACCGTGATAAGGAAACCAGGATCTGATGATGGGATCCCAGAGAAATCGAGGGAAACTCTCGAAAATCCGTAATAACTTTTTACTGGGTGTACCGACTTTGATAATTTTTAATTTAATCGAAAGCTGATGTTTATCATGTGGTCACATATAAATTTTATCGAGATCTGATAACTACTTTTTGAGTAATCTTTGATAACGCGTAGTTGCTTGACTATTTTTTCGTCGATCTACGTTGTATTACTTGTCGATGTAATTGAAGTCGGTTTTTTTTTTCGTTTGCGAGCAAACACAATTATTTATCAAGCTATTTTTATTAATTTAATTGTTACTTCTGAATTCAGACAAACTAAGTTCTGCCAAGTATTAACGTTGTATGCAATTTTAACATATTTTTAATTATTTTTGTTAACGTAATTTAATTATTCATTTACAAATATTGTGTTTGTAGTATTTTCAGACAGTTATTTTGTATTTATATGTTAATTATAAAAGCGACAGCCGAAAGTTGCAAAAAAAGCAAAGTTTTATTTAAAATTAAATTTATTATAACTAAATTATAATTAATTAATTACACGTGACAATTGTTCGATGTGAGAAACAAGAGTGACTTAAAATTAAAGATCGCTCAGACGGAGCATCGGGTTGTTTTGGGTTCTTCATGTTGGGTCGTTTCACACGGTGCCCAGGTGCAATGCTCAAGTGCGATGTCATGGTGGGAAAGTTTCGTAACAAGCTCCGGCTACCGATTCGCGACGTGGGAATGTTTCGAAGCAAACTCCGGTCAGCAAATCCCGGCATAGAGCGTTTCGTAACATGTTTTGTATTTTTTGGTTTCTAAGACTTTCGAATGTTGATTTCAAATAATAGATTACAGGTTTTTAATCACAGACATCATTTTTATTTTTCTGAACATTTAAAAGGTCTGTGATTTTATCTGTGTTTATCTTTCCTTTTTATCTATAATCATTAAAAATATTTATTAAATATACATATATCAATTACCCGGAATTGTTTCGGTATGCAAAATTCCATGCGAATTACAGCTCACATTATCTACTTTTAAATATGTAAATATATCTACATATATAATAATACCATGTAATACATTTATTGAAACAAAATAAATTTGTATCTCAAATATAATTATAGTAAAATTATGTTTTGAGAAGTCATTTGGACCTCTGTCTGTACATAGAAAATATATAAAAAGAAATATTATTAGGACTTTTATCAACGCAAATAGTACCCAAAACAATGATTGTTAGAGTTTTTGTCTCTTTGTCTGTGCGTTTCTGCACGCTAATCTCAGAAACGGCTTATCCGATTTAGAATTGTTTAAAGAATCACGTTGAACATGTAAATACTCAAACGACGGTGTTTGTCATCCAAAATAAATCAAAAGATATATCCAAAAAATGCCGTCCAAATTCACTATTCTACGCGGACGAAATCACAGGTACAGCGAGTGTTTTAATTAAATAGTCAAATTACTAGTTACAATAATAAGAATCTAAAATAAAAACGTAAATTGACGTTTAATTTTCGTAACGCGACGTAAATGCTGGTATACTGTTATTTCTGTATATTGCATAACCAGCTAAAAGCGCTGTAGAACGTTATTCTCAGCGTCACTGCTCCGCATTGTTTCACACGATTTTACCCCCCAATTTTTCGAAGTAAAACTTTTTTACGCACCCTTAAGTTGGGGAGTAAGCTGGTGAATGCGTGACGAGAGCGTTAGGAAAAATTTGATCGGGTGAGTCAAACGGAAGTTAAGAGGGATGTATAAGTTAGATGGAGCTAAAGAATTATTACTTCAGTCGTGTGGTCTAAAGCACTCATTTTTTTCATACCACGCGCCTTATAGATATCGTATCGTAGGGATTCAGTAAATGTTATCTTTTTATTTTTTATTTTAATGTCACTAGTTCGGCAAACAAGCGTACGGCTCACCTGATGGTAAGAGATTACCGTAGCTTATAAACGCCTGCAACACCAGAAGCATCGCAAGCGCGTTGCCGACCCTATACCCAATCCCCCCAGGAGCTCTGGTCACCTTACTCACCAACAGGAACACAATACTGCTTGAAAACAGTACCTATTATTTAAATCTGGGTATCTGGGTTATTGTATACTAAATAAGTCTTTTTTCGTGAGATAGATATAAATATTACTATAATTATTTTATTGACGCATACTATTTCATAATATTAAGTCTTGTTTTTTTTCTCTATTAAATGTTTGTACCACGTGTTTCTTGTTTTTTTATAATATCCGCAAAAAGGTCGATATCAGCAAGCTCGATTCACCAAGTTGACTCATTATCTTGACATCTTCCTTTCCAGTTAGTTTCTTAAAACGCACTTGCTAACACTTTTAAACTAAAACGACCTAGGTACTGATTAAATTAGGTTTCAAACAAGTTGCCCCCCGACAAAAGACATGCGCTTACAAGCATATTTCGTCACTTTCTTTTTCATCATACATCTCTGTTTTTACAAGGTATTTTATTGTTTTTGCATAGTTATTTCATTCATATTTTTTCACTTTCTTTCTTAATATTTTTATTAGGTACCCTGCGCGCGTTGCTACGCTTTTTCCTACCAACTCAGAAACCTTTGTAGGTAGGCTTATGCACAACACTATGCTGAAGATCATTAAATGATCAAATGCATAGTTTACGATTCTATAAAGGAAATACAGACAAACATTCATTTTTATACCTATAGATTTATGATTTTACATTTTGTCATCTATCTATGTGATACAACGCTTGTGACGTAGGCGTTAATAAAACACCGGCTTTCGATTAAATTAAAAATCATCATAATCGGTACACCCAGTAACAAGTTGTGCGGATTTTCGTGTTTCCCTCGATTTCTCTGGGATCCCATCATCAGATCCCGGTGTTCTTATCATGGTACTACACCAGGGATATTTGCTTTCCAACAAAAAAAGAATTATCAAAATCGGTTCATAAACGACGAAGTTATGCCCGAACATACATAAAAAAAAATATATATGTATACGGTCGAATTGAGTAACCTCCTCCTTTTTTGAAGTCGTGAATAAATATTGGGCTTAAGCTAACTTACGTTTTATGATATAAGTGGAAATAAATTGAATACACCACAAAGATTATACATAAAAAAAAATATTTACCTTCAGCGATTACTAATTTTATTCCCATGTAAAGTGTAATAGATAGTAACGTCTTGATCTCCATTTCTCATGACAGCTCTTTAATGGAAGAGAAAAAAAAATCAAACTTCTAAGATATCATAAATTTCTGGAACAGACGATAAATCTTATATATAAAATTCTCATGTCACAATGTTAGTTACTATACTCCTCCGAAACGGCTGGACCGATTTTTATGAAATTTTGTGTGCATATCGGGTAGATCTATCTAGGATCGGTCAACAACTATTTTTCATACCCCTAAATTATAAGGGGTTTAAAGGGGTTAATAACACATATGGTAAAACAACGTTTGGCGGAGACAGCTAGTATTCATATATTGACGCTTTTTAAATAAATAAATAAATATTTACATCATACACAACACGGTCATCTGTTCCTAAAGTAAGTAACTTAATGCTTGTGTTATAGGTAATAGCCGACTGGTATAGCTACATATATTTTTTTTTTGATAAACTTACATATAAATAATACATATATAAATAAATATATATTACACCCAGACTCGGGGTGGGAATCGAACCCACAACCCCCGGAGCAGATAGCAGGGTCACTACAAACTGCGCCAACGGGCTAGTCTAACGGCATTATACATAACGACCGACGATATATTATAAATAGGACATTCCGTATTTGAGTTACTTGGTGCAAGACAAACATCTACAGCGAATTATTATGAGTATGGTTAGCAATTATAATATAAGAAATCAAGGTTTTTTTAAATATAGCTGGGTCGGAAATCGTATCGTACGGCTCACCTGATGGTAAACGATTATAGTAGATTATAGACGGCATTAACTTCAAAAACATCCTACATGCGTTACCGATCCTACCCCTGACTCTCCCCTGGCACTGGGTATGGTTAAGGTACTTTCCCAGACGGGTTTCTCCAGATTTTGAACAGAATATTTCATACTGTACCCTACATAAATTATAACGTAAAGTAGCGCAATTACAGGAAACACTATGTCAATCCCTTCATAGAAATATAGCACAGTTTATAATCGAAATTCATTTCAATAACACTATTTCTCACTACCGCAGGTTGGCTGGATGAGATATCATCTAGATAAGCACGTCTTTGTGAACTACATAAAAGATCGAACTGTGTTAGTATGTCGTACAAATATAAGTTTTGAAGTTTTAACATTTAATATCATTAACATTTGTATGGACGTAAAGTATTAAATAAATGATTATTATTATTATTAAAAAAAAAAAAACAAAAAACTATAGCACCACATCTGCTCGACGTTAGCCACCTTTAAAGCTTAGTTTAGTTAAAGTAGTAAATTTTAAAATCCATCAACACACCAACATTCACAAATAAATCTAGCGAATAGAGCATCTCCTTTTCAAATAACCAATATTTTTATTTAACAAAAATGTTTAAAAATACCTTTATTAGTCTTTTTAACAATGAAAAACACGAAAACACTGCAAGAACTCGCTCTTGATTTTCACGAATAAATAATTTCGTAACAAAGCTAAAACGATTGTGGTATTTCTTTTCAGGTATGACCATTAAATTGATAAGATATCACTGATAATAGCTCATTACTATATTGATTAATACAAGTCGCAAATATTCAAATAGAAAATACCTGATAATCTACCTATGCTAATAAAGTGATAAATTTTGTTTATTTGTTTCTTTTCATTCGTCATTGCAATTTATGACTTCATTTTAAATTTAGTGATCAAGGAGTGGAGATTCAATTTAAGTGAGGTAGGTGAGTGAGGCTCAGCAGGAATATCCTTCAAAATCTGTAGCAGCCCGACTGGAGAAGTACCTTAATCTTGCAGAAGATCACGTACACATAATATTGTTCGTAGTAATGTGTTGTTGTGGTAATTAGGTAGGCAGCGCGTCTGAGTTGTTGGCCACACGCTGGCAATGCTTCTGGTGCTGCAGAGTTCATAGGTCACGATAACCGTTTACCATCAGCTAGAGTACCGTGCGCTTGTTTGCTACTCTAAGGATATAAAAAGAAGACAATCTATAAAAGTTTTAACACACTACCAAAAGCAAAGAGTGTAGATGGGCATTTCCCGTTTATTATATTTTAAACACTTAGTTCCTTTTAAGAGTCCTATCAGTAGATAATGCAGTTAATCAGACAATTCTGATAATGTATTCGATTTCGTTTAGTCGCATCGCTGCTGACGTATACGTGTGTTATTGTTTGTTTTAATAGCATATACCGCTATTATATGTCATATCTTTGTTCGTATGTTACGTTGTACGCTTGATAGAACTTTCTATTGTTGTTTTTGCGTTCGCTCTTGATATACTTGTTGTTAGTTCGACTTGAATAATATGCAACCCAAGCATCGAAAAAAATTTATTGAAAACGCGCAATAAGCTTAACTTTTGTATCCTTTTACGCGCGTTTGTCTGTATGTATGTCCGGGATAAACTCAAAAAGTACTGCATGGATTTACTTCAAATTTGGCACGAATATTATTAAGAAGTTGGGTCAACATATGGGCTACATATTATCACGCTATCACCCACGGGGAACGAGCAGTGTAACGTGTCAATGTCAAACAACGTGTAATCTAACGACGCATATTTGAATGTTGTTATTATGTTAATAACCATGCTATAAGCTAGCTTCACACTATAAATAAAGACGTTCTGTAGTATATTTAGTATCAGCATTGCATCCGTGCGAAGCTGGGGTGGGTCTCTAGTAATGTTTTATAGGTAATTATTAGACATCAGTTAATGAATAGGAAGCATAATGTATTTCTTTAGTAAAGCTTGATTAGAATTGTTGTGATTTGAAACTGGATGAAACTGGAATGCGCCACTATAAAGAAACAAACTAGTCTACTTTCAGAAGTTGCACTTCTGCCGTGTGTGAATTGCACACACACCTTTTTTATTTTTTCGATTTCGAAAATCGAACAGTGAACGCAACATGGTAGTGTCACTTTTGTGGTTGGTATAGTTCCTACTATTATTAGCCAACACTAGATACTTAGTTTTATATTTCAAACTATAGTCATCCGTCGCGGTTTCACGTACTTTGTATAAATATAAGTGTGTATAAAGCAGAGTAACTAAATACTAGCAAGAGGTATCAAAATGTATACTATACATATATTATTTCTAAAGTGTAGACAAAAACTTAAATGGAAGGAGTTGTTTTGGAAATAGATATCATTTTAGCTTTGCGATAAAGTTTTAAAATTTACATTAGATGTTCTAGTTTTTATGTTCATTATACTATTTATAAAATGATATTTTTCGATAAATTTCTATTCATCAAAACATATTATATAAACAATTGAGTTATCAGCGGTTATCGTTCGTTCTTTTCCCCGACCGGACATCACCGAGGGTGTACGACTCTTTAGGTGCTCTGACACACGAGCGATTTGGACTAACTAAATTTATAGATATACTAGCACCCACGGCTCTGCTCGCGTAAAAATTGATAATATTTACAAAGAGGGGCTAAAGTAGTGTAAAATCTTACAGTAATCATTACAGCAATTATAGCGATAGCGCAGTCGCGGGTTCCATCCAAGCACATAGTATAAACTTGTATTTTGCCGTGGTCTGGCTGGTCGTGCTTGCATATTGTGTGTGTCGCCCCACTCAAACAGAACTACATCCAAGTGTGAAGAGTTTATTATTAGTATTATTTAGGACCTCTTATACCACATTTAGAGTTCGTTCACATTTCGTGCTCTAGCTAGAACTACCGGACTCGTTCTGGATCACGCTTCATGGAATAATCGTGTGAAAAAGCTCTTCGTCCTCTCCTAAGTCTCAACATTGAGATACAGATAATAACAGGATATATCCTGCTCAAAATCTGGACCAGCCCCTCTGAGGAAATAACCCAACCTTACAGAAGATCACCACTAAGTTCTCAAGTAGTAATGTGTTCCTGTGGTGACTAAGGTGGTCAGAGCTCCTGCGTAAGGTCAGGGGTAGGCTTGGTAATACGCTTTCGGTGCTTCTGGTGTTGCTAGCGTCTATAGACTACGGTAACGGCTTGCTCTTCTTTCCAGTTCTTAGTAGACGTCTACTAACTGTTACCTATCTCTTTGCTAATTTCAACCTGTATCACTAAAATTGAAAGACTTATAGAAACTTGTGAGAGCCCTTATACCACCTTAACCATATCCAGTCACAAAGGTCTTTCTTGACGGACTTCTACTAATTATAAACTGCCTCTGTGCCAAATTTCAAATGTGTAGTACTAAAAATTAGGGATTTTTATAAAATCTTTCGAGAGCTCTTAGAGCTTTTTAATACGTCCCTGTCCCAAAATTAGTTCCTAATAGACGTTTTTTAGACACACATGAGCTCACGCCATTTTCAGCGTGAACTTGTGGAGGCCTATGTCCAATAGTGGACTGCGAAAGGCTGATGTGATGAGACGTTTTTTGACGTAATTTATGGATGACTCATAACAGTATTTCAGTCATTTTTAGGGTTCCGTACTCAAAGGGTAAATCATCACATCATCATCATCACAGCAGCCTTTTGCAGTCCACTATTGGACATAGCCCTCCATAAGTTCACGCCAAAAATGGCGTGAACTCATGTGTTTTGCACATAGTCACCACGCTGGGCAGGCGGGTTGGTGACCGCAGGGCTAGCTTTGTCGCACCAAAGACGCTGCTGCCCGTCTTCGGCCAGTGTATTTCAAAGCCAGCAGTTTGATGGTTATCTCGCCATCTGTCGGCTTTTTAAGTTCCAAGGTAGTAGTGGAACTATGTTATCCATTAGTCGCCTCTTACGACACCCACGGGAAGAGAGGGGGTGGCTATATTCTTTGATGCCGTAACCACACAGCATTACAAAGGCTAAATAAGGGATTAATATTAAGACTTCGCTGTCTGTCCGTCCGTCCACCCGTCCGTCTGTCAGTCCATCAGTCCATCCTGCCTGTCACCAGGCTGTATCTCAAGAATCGCGATAGCTAGACAGTTGAAATTTTCACAAATTATGTATTTCTGCTGCCACTATAACAACAAATACTAAAAACAAAATAAAATAAATATTTAAAGCGAGCTTCTATACAACAAACGCGATTTTTTGCTCTTTTTGCTCGATATCAATAAAGATAACAGGTAGGAACTTGAATTATTCACAAAATACTCAATTGTATTTTTACTTTAACAATAAATAATAAAATTAAAATAAAATAAGTATTTAGACAAAAAAAAATTGTCTAAATATTTTACCTAGTCAATGGTATGGAAGTGTGCGAGTCCGACTCGTACTTGGCCGATTTTATTTATTTCAAGTTTTAATTTATTCAGAAAAATAACTTAAAACTTATATGCACTCCATTTCTGTGGATATGTCGTACTCTTTAATCGAATAGTTTAATAAATAAAGCGGTAAACGTTAGCTGTACTAGTAAACACTTTTACTACTAGCGAGATTGACATGATAATAATGTCATAATAGTTATAAAGTTACAAGAGCTTATGAGATAACACTTTAAGTTTTCGCTATGACTCAGGGGCAGTAAATAACAACGTGGTCGAACGTGTACACCGAGGTCATCTAGTTTTGTAAATAAAATTAAAAGACCGATTTGCTCGTAAGCCTAAGATTGTTCTCAGTGTGTGCTTACGCACTAATATAGCACTAGTATCGCAATCGTAGCCGGGAGCAAGCGCGTGTCGACTGGGCAATAGAAAGGAGTCACGAACGCCGAGAATTAAAAGTAAGTCAGCTTTCATATATTTAATTGAATTTTATATTATTATTATTTATTTTATAATTATTATTACTTTAGAAACACAGTGCACTGTTAAACTGTTAATTGTTTTTGGTGCATTGTTTATCACATAAATTGTATTTTTTTTTCTGTAAATAAATAATAATAAATAATTATGTCGGGTTGATTTTATGCTCTACGCAGTTTTTAACCGACTTCCAAAAAAGGAGGAGGTTCTCAATTCGACTGTATTTTTTTTTTTTTTTTTTTTTTTATGTATGTTACATCAGAACTTTTGACCGGGTAGACCGATTTCGACAAATTTTGTTTTAATCGAAAGGTGGTGTGTGCCAATTGGTCCCATTTAAATTTATTTGAGATATAACAATTACTTTTCGAGTTATATCTAATAATGCGTTTTTACTTGACGCTTTTTTCGTCGACCTACGTTGTATTATACCGCATAACTTTCTACTGGATGTACCGATTTTGATAATTCTTTTTTTGTTGGAAAGGAGATATCCCTAGTTTAGTACCATGATAAGAAAACCAGGATCTGATGATGGGATCCCAGAGAAATCGAGGGAAACTCTTGAAAATCCGCAATAACTTTTTACTGGGTGTACCGATTTTGATAATTTTTAATTTAATCGAAAGCTGATGTTTGTCATGTGGTCATATATAAATTTTATTGAGATCTGATAACTACTTTTTGAGTAATCTTTGATAACGCGTAGTTACTTGACTATTTTTTCGTCGATATACGTTGTATTACTCGTCGATGTAATTGAAGTCGGTTTTTTTTTCGTTTGCGAGCAAACACAATTATTTATTAACTGTTATCTTAGAAATTGACAATGAAGACAATTTATCGTTTAAACAAATGATTTGGTTTTCTTTATTGTTTTTAATGTTATTTATAAATTATTATTTTTTAATTATATTAACAGTTTGTTTGTTTTGTTTGCCATATAAATTTGTTAATTTATTTACTTTTGTTATATAAACACATATATAAATATCAGTCTTTCTAAATCTTCCCTGCCTGCCCAGCGTGGTGACTATGGGCAAAACACATGAGTTCACGCCATTTTTGGCGCGAACTTGTGGAGGCCTATGTCCAGCAGTGGACTGCGATAGGCTGATGTGTGTGTGTGTGTGTGTGTGAGGCAGTATGTACAATAAAACTAGGCCGAAAAAACTTCGAGAAGGATAGGAAACGAATAAAAGAAGCTGATAGGTTCAGTTGCGGTGGGCGGCGTTTGGTAAGCTTCGAAATGCATGTGTGTGTGCATCACGCATTGTGTGCTTGAAGGCATAAATCTTCGTGCAATACGTCCTCCCTGTATTGATGATATATTGTGCCAAGATTTGACACTAGCTAACGATTGCAGTAGTCCACTAATTTAAAGTTACTTAAATGCTATGAAACTGGCTTTACTTGGAGTCTCTCTCAAAAAATGAGGATTATTTGAGATCAATGCCCGATGGTGCAGAGTGTCCTGAAGTGGGTACCGCGACTCAGCAAACAAAATATGGGGTATTCTCCAGCCCGCTCAATGGATGTTATGCGTGAGTTGGAATATCACCACTGGAACTTGCTTGCACACCACCTCCTCACTCACACTCCTTGCACACTACCTCCTGAATAGAGAAATAGGCCTATGGCCGACAGTGCTATGTTACAGGTTGAATCGTATATCTAAACCACACCTTCTTCTTAATTTACAAATAATAAAATAAAAAATAGTTTATGTACACTTAAATAGCTATTTCAACCATTAATATAAGAGTAAACAACGATTTTCTTTTACACAACTGGGGTAACAAACAAATGTACAGTTCACCTGAACAGTTACCTTAGCATATAGACGCCTGCAACATCAAAGCATCGCAAAACGCAAACATATTACTGACCCTGGCTCCGAACCTTATCAAGGATTTTGGCATGATTTTATAATCTATACAAATAAATAAAATTGGAGTGTCTGTAATATTAAAATAACCGTTTTTTACACGGTACATATACCAAAATGACATTTTTTTAAAAATTTGTCTGTCTGTCTGTCTGTTTGTTCCGGCTAATCTCCGAAACGGCTAGACCGATTTTGACGTGTCTTTTACTGGAAGATAGCTGATGTAGTAAGGAGTAACTTAGGCTACTTTTATTTTAGAAATTTATTTATTTTATAACTTTGCTAACTGAACAATAACTTCTTTTTTAAAATCCACGCAGACGGTCGCGAGCACAGTTAGTGTAACATAAACATGTTAGGAAAATCAATGTATAAAAGTGATTTATATATAAATAGCTCTGGAATCCAGGGCCGACATAATAGTTATTTGATATCATCATCATTTCAGCCTATTACAGTCCACTGCTGGACATAGGCCTCCACAAGTTCGCGTCAAAAATTGAGAGAACTCATGTGTTTTTGATATTTGATATACTTATCTTGAAAGAGAAACTAAAAACAGTTCTATTTGCTCTTAGTAAAATCCTTATATATTTAACGGGTGTCTGTAAACACATACCGATATATGACAAAGGGCGCTTACTAAAACTTTTAAAGCATCCTTTTAGGTTTTTAGCTTCCTAACTGTACAAAACATTTGCATCTTTCTTCAAAAACCTTTATATATAATATAAGAAATATATTATATATAAAGGTTTTTGAAGAAAGAAAGATAATTATAAGAGCAAAAAGGTTGAAAATTTATTGAATAATACACAATTTAGCAGTTGTATTTCACGAGATAAGCACGATAACAGTTCCGGGTCGAGAGTTCTGTTTGTTTATAAATAGTTTGCGGCGTGTTCCGCTAAACTTGGACCTGAGTAACATGTATCTAATGGTCATATTGTTATCTAGCTTAAGTTGTTATGTAACATAAATCAAAATTATGAGTAATTTGTTGAGTAATTTTATGATTATCATTCTTGACTTTTAATATTATTCTTAACGAAATATGGAAAAAAAAATACTTTGACCTACGTATACCTTTATGTTTCTATATTTATAGCTTCACGCGAACAATGTTAGGCGCTATATTAAGGCTAACATTTTTCCTACCAAACCGACTGACATAAGCGGGCTTGATAGAAAGTGGATTTGCAAATAATTGTGTTTGCTCACAAACGAAAAAAAAACCGACTTCAATTTCACCGACGAGTAATACAACGTAAATCGACGAAAAAATAGTCAAGTAACTACGCGTTATCAAAGATAACTCAAAAAGTAGTAATCAGATCTTGATAAAATTTATATGTGACCACATGATAAACATCAGCTTTCGATTAAATTAAAAATTATCAAAACGGGTACACCTAGTAAAAAGTTATTGCAGATTTTCGAGAGTTTCCCTCGATTTCTTTGGGATCCCATCATCAGATCCCGGTTTCCTTATCACGGTACTAAACTAGGGATATCCCCTTTCCAACAAAAAAGAATTATCAAAATCAGTACATCCAGTAGAAAGTTATGCGGTATAATACAACGTAGATCGACGAAAAAAGCGTCAAGTAAAAACGCATTATTAGATATAACTCGAAAAGTAGTTGTTAGATCTCAAATAAATTTAAATGGGACCAATTGACACACACTACCTTTCGATTAAAAAAAAATTGTCGAAATCGGTCCACCCGGTCAAAAGTTCTGATGTAACATACATAAAAAAAAAAACAGTCGAATTGAGAACCTCCTCCTTTTTTGGAAGTCTGTTAAAAATATAACTTTTTTTAAATTTTTAGGGTCCCTACACTTTTTATATTTGTTGCAACGTCGCCAAAATATTAGAAGTTTCAAAATAAAAATCGCGGTAAGTCATGTAGAATAAAAAGTGTTCTTAAATCGACCGTATTAGAAAAAAAAATTAAGTATTAAAAATAAAAGTCTATTAAAAAAAATCAACAGCGGCTTAAAAAAATGCATTTTGTACAAAAGGAAAAATGTATGTATGTATAAATTATGTTTGCGAAACGTGATGCAGGCGGGTTTCCATGACTGCATGGCTACTTAGTGGTGGAAATTTGAAAATGTTACAAACTTATTTTAAGGTAAAGCACAAAAGGATTTAAATTATTAAAAATTTAAAGCTGCCTGACTCGGGAAGAACCTCAACCTTACAAAAGATCACAGCTAAATAGCACTGATTTCATGTAGCGTTGTTCTTCCGTGATGAGTGAGGAAGCCAGAGCCGGGTAGGGTCAGTGATAGGGGTCAGCAAAGCGCTTTTACTGATCTTGGAGTTGCAGATATCAATAAGTTACGTAAGCTTGTTTGCCAACTTTTTACGATGAAAATAAGACTTTTTATCTGCACACTTCTATTAAACAACAATGTCTCTTACATAGTTGTTTTTGTGTGAAGACTTGACAAATTTATCCGAATGATTAAGACAGTGAGATGACTCATGACCTCTTGAGTATCAATAGTCATTCTTACTTTTAATTATCATTAAAAGTAAGAATGACTAACCTATAATTAACTTTCTTTTATTTTTTTCTAAAAGCGAAGAACGAATAGGTTTATCTTAAGTAGGTATGTAAAATTGTACAACACTTCTAGCAGAAAATGTTAAATTTAAATTTTAGCTATATGTAAATTCAAATTTTATTCTCCTTTGTTTGTAGTACTTACATTGTTGAAATGTTTTTAAATTACTCAACGGTCCTCAGTAGAACTTTTTCCTGTTTCGGGAGTTCGGAAACACACACAATACATGTTTTCTTCGTAATTTAGGAACGATGATTTTTTAAAGAACACATATTTAAATGTTGCTTAGTTTTCAAATGTTTGTATAATTCAAATAAGATACTAATTGATCTGAAACTGGCGTCTTATCCGAACAGTCCACATAAGGGCACATTTTCGCTTAAAAGAGATCCTTAAATTAATACTTTAGTCATCAAATCTGAAAGACTTTAGAAATCAAATCGTCCAAAATTTAACCTTGAATTTAAAAAATGCCTAGATACGATAAAATAATTAATATTTATAGTTTATGTAGCCTGAACACTTTTTTTAACGTTTTTGTGTTTGACCCTGTTTAAAAACATGTTGTTCTGATATTTATAGTTTTCTTCTGTAGACATATAAAACAGACAATGTTTTAATTAAAGATTTTGAACCCATTCGATATTTATTTTTTTATCGTATTGGCATTACTGTTTTCTCCATTAGTAATTTCTTCGAAATTCTGATAAACGGTTTTGGTGTCGATGAAGAATATTTATTTAAGGAGTTACATAAGATTTTGGTCGAGTTTGGTGAATTTTTACTGTACTGCGTGTTTGTTAGAAAGTAGACCCTTTAAAAATAAATGAGACCTAAGCTTCTATGCATATTAAGTGACTGGTTGCAAAACCTAAATTGTTTTTATTCTAACTTAAATATGTAACACGCCATCTTTAATATATTTACAATTGTCTTTCCTGTAAACATCTTTCCTGTAGATGCCGGTGTCTACAGGAAATACTATTGTCTACAGGAAGGAAGTAAAATATCTTTTCCCGCATTTCTGATGGCATGTTTGAGTTTAAATTGTAGAGGTTTAGTTAGGAACTTATAAGATCGACGAGTCAAATTTTCCTGAAATCGATAAGCTTTTGAATGAGAGTGCTACACGTCCCTTTAAAGGAACGCTCGAAATACATCAAGCTTTGTGGAATATTCAGAACTCAAATATTATCCGTGCTAGATGACTAAGCTGTTTAAACTGCACAGCCATAAATTCAAATACAGTTTGAAGTCCCAAATTCCCTTTCCAATTCTGTGTTATCTGATCCTCATTCGGCCAATTTTTAACCTGTTTCTTCTTAAGCAGTACCTTCTAATCATCACAATAGTCCTGCAAGAGCTCACTCTATTCAGTATTCTGGTAGCCCAGGAACTAGTGAAGCTACTACTGAGTCAGTAACGCCCAATTACTTTGGAAGATTAACACCTGATAACTTAATTCAAAACTTAAATTTACCAAACCAAAGACCCCTAAATAGAGTACGTCGCTTCGTTTCAGAGATTTCCGACTCTTCCGTAGAAATAACACCAAAGAAACGACGCCAGTCTATCATATCAGATGATTCTGACGACGAAAATATTTTTTTTTTTCTTTAATTTTTACAGGAAAAATGTCCTTTGTGTGGACATGTGATGATTAATTATTCATTATTTTCTAATATGTACCAATTTTATAACATTATTTGCTTTACTATGGGCAATGACTTTTTTTTGAACATTTGTTTTCAAGGGAATGATAACATTATTATTATGTAACGTTTATGACTTAATAATAGCACAAACATCCAGACCACGAACCAATAGTAATCAAGTAGATAAAAATGAGTTTACACAAACACAATTATTCAGATAAATATGTGTAAAAATTATGAATCTCTAAAATTATATACATCATATTAGAAAGAGACAATTTTCTTTTTTTATATAACAGGTCGGCAAATAAGCATACGACTCTACTGATGGTAAGCGATTACTGTAGATTATAGACATCTCCGACACTAGAAACGTTGCCGACCCTATCCCCTAGTCCCCCCTAAGTGCTCTGGTCACCTTACTCACCAACAGTAACACAATTAGCAGCTTAAAATAGTATTATTTAGTTGTGATTTTCTGTAATGTCGAGGTACTACCCTAGTCGGGCTGCTCCATATTTTGAGTAGGAAATTTTCTGCTGTGCCCGACCTCAGTTGACGTCTTCATAAGATTTCATTAATAAGATGCTAAATCCGCTCTGGTGTAGTGGTGTGTTGTGTAGGCACCTAAACACCAGCGGTTTCCGAGTTTGATTCCCGCTCGGTACGGATATTTGTTTTTGTACTAATAGTTATATCCAGTTTGGATGTCTGTCTTTGTGGGTGCCCCCATCGAGCCTCGGAGAGCACGTTGAACGAATGGTCCCGGTTGTTATCATACACATCTAATATATCCACCAACTCGCAGTTGAGCAGCGTGTTGGATTTAGCTCCCATCCTTCTCCTATCTGGACAAAGAGGCCTATGCTTAGCAAGTGAGGCGGTACAGGCTGAATCGATTGATTGATATAGATGCTATAGGACCAAATATAAAATATTTGTAGACTAAAGTAATTTTTTTGCTAATGCTTTTTCTTATTTCGAAATTTTAACAATTCAAAACTTAAGAACATATATTATACAGTTACTTAGAGTATAAATCACGTCCACGTGGAAAAGGTCCAAGAATGCTGGCATCGTTTCCCCGTTAAATTGCTATGTCGATTCTCTGGGTAAAAAATACACCAGCCCTATTGTCACCAGTGTGCTAAATATGCTTAAAAATAATTTTTTGTCACCACAAGGTTGTATCGAAAACATCTTAATTCATAGTTTAACTATTTCAGGTTGTAGTTTACCAATATAGCTAAATAATATTTATTTTACACTTAAAATTAAAATTTCAATTAATAAAAAAAGTACGTGCGTACAAAGTACACATGTCAGAAGTGAAACTTCTTTGGCAAACTAATTTTTAGTCCCATTTGTATTTATACAAATCTAAAACTTTAGATTTCCGTTCCAGCGCCATCGATAAAAACGTTGTGGTTTCATCCGTAAAAATTTTACCCTCATACGCGCAAAGAAGTGTCACTTTAAAAAGTTTATCGGTATCTTATTATTTAATAAAACATTAGGGTTACTCGTGTTTTTTAATAAAACATTTTTACCTACGTGTAAAGGTGATAACCTTTTGCTGTATAGTTATAACTGTAATTAAAATATCATATCAATTGTTATTTATATCAATGTGAGACGTAGACGTGAAAATTTAAAAGTATATTTTAAGTAAATTTGATTCAAAATGGCCGACGGTAACAATTTAAATGGTAATTGCGACACATACACTGTTGTTAAGGGAATTAAAGGATCGATTGCGGCAAAAGCTGAGGCATATTTACAAGCTGTTAAAAATTCAGTTCGCATTTTTTGACTTCAACTTTGACCTTTAAATAGACTTAATATTTCGTTACAACTTAAATTAAGATATGTTCACTTTCTACCTGCAATGCTATACCATTACCTTTACAATTAATCATCTGTTGAGTTTCACTCCAATTCTTCACATTAGAATCTTCATTCCGAATCCGAGGTAGGAGTCTACCTCTAAGTGGTCATATACATCATAGAGGTAGGAGGTGACCTCTAGGTCATATACATCATAATAACATAGATACAAAATAATTAAGAATTTCAAAGTATACATTGTATTATTCATGTGATTTTAAAGGGCACTTAAATGAAGAAATGTTTGATTTAATTTTCTGCTTAAAATAAACCCTTAATAAATATTACAGACGTACGCTGTATTATTTTGATGCCGTCTTCGGTGACTTCTACATAATTACAAATCCTGCTTTTAGTGATTAGTTATAGCATACAACATGCGTGTTATCGTTATCACTCGCATTAAGGTTTTTGATTAATGTTTCGGTTGGAGAAGTGATAATAATTTTTAACCTACATTACATACCCTTGATTAGAGCATATAGCGAAAAGAAAACAAGCTCTTCTACTTATGTAACTGAGCTTTATTAGCTATTTACTTTTCTTATGCCCTTATAATTAGTAATTCATTTACATATTTGTTTTGTTAGCTGTGTGGCTATGGCAGTAAAGAATATAGTCACCCCCTCTCTTCCTGTGGATGTCGTAAGAGGCGACTAAGGGATAACACAGTTCCATTACCACCTTGGAACTTAAAAAGACGACCGATGACGGAATAACCATCCAACTGCTGGCTTTGAAATACACAGGCCGAAAACAAAACCAACCCCGCGGTCACCAATCCGTCTGCCTAGCGTGGTGACTATGGGCAAAACACATGAGTTCACGCCAGTTTTGGCGCGAACTTGTGGAGGCCCATGTCCAGCAGTGACTGTGACAGGCTTAAATAATGATGATGATGAAATGCTTATATATTTGTGCAGTGACGAAAGTACAGCAGCAGCCAAGTCTTCCGAAGCTAGAGTCGCTTCAGAGGGTTGCCAACATACCCATCGTGAAGTCTAGTATTGATGTCACGGAGAAGATTTACTTCAAGATCAGGGTATGAAATGACAAATTATTGTATTTTCTATTCCAGTTTTTATAGCAAAATTAAAATTTCATCATCTTTGTCAGTTTATACAGATATCATAATTATTATTTTGATTGCACAAATATTAGAAATTATTGTATCAAAAACTCAAACTCTTATTTCTTTTAAAAAGGCTTACACGAAAATGAGTTGTATCAATTATAATTTAGTTATGCTTGTAATCTTTTGTTGCAGGAATCAAATCCTTTAATACGTTGGTATTTAATACTGGGCGAGAAGTCGCTAGCTACTGGCACTCAATTGGCACTGCCTGCTGTTCATCTCCTGGAGTCACCTATAAACCAACTTGACAAATTTCTTTGCAAGTCGCTAGATGTCGTGGAGAAGAGAGTACCCTCAATATATTTGCCACCTCAAGCAGTGAGTGAACCACTATTGCAGATAAATGTAAAGAAATCAACCACTTCTTCTTTATCCTCGTTTTGATATTTATACGAAAATTTCATGCATAAAATATCATATCATATCTTAAAAAATTATAATTGTTGAATTTATTTAAAAATCAATATTGCTCTGTTAATTCTTTAATGGATTTGATATATCCGACTGAGATCAAAATTATTAAGGAACCTATCCTAAATAATTTACAAAACTACCGAGAAACCTTTCTTATTATATCGAAATGTTTCTTCTTTCTTCTTCTGGGCGAACTCGCTCCATCTTCGACCTCGTCTGTGCTCTAGAGCTAGACTGAGGTCATGAGTAAGCCCATAACATAATAAAAAAAAAAGTTTGGAGTACGTATACTGCTCGTCTTCAGCTGGTCTGCAAAGCTCGAGACTAGGTACAATAATATTAGTCTAGAATTAAAGTACCTTGAAAGATGCTATTCAGTTTGCGAAAGACGAGCAGCATAAATACTTAACACATTTAAATATCTTTAAAACCTATTCCGGTATAGTATCTTCAAGCTTATTTACATTTCTCCTTAGATGTACTCGGAAACCCGCCAATACGTTCTGCGCAGGGCTGACTCTGTAAAACAGTTGGGGACAGCTGTGTTAGATTCTCGTGTAACTGCGGTCACTGCTAATGTTTTGGATCGCGCCCTCACTACAGCTGACAAATACGTGGACAAATATTTACCGCCAGACTATCAAGATGCTGCCGATGGTATGATAACTATTTCGATATTTTTATTTATTTAAAAAAATACGATAATATTTTTATAGAACCTATAAACATCTGATAAATAGTGTGTCATTAAACTTCTATTATTGAATGCCCTTGAAAAATATTAAGACATTACACAAGCATATTAAGTAAGCTCTTAAGTTTTCAAGATATACATACATATCTCTTAATATTACTAAGCTGGCGTAAATAATGGGTTCTTATGACAGTCTTTGATACATCTATATATTATAATACGTGAAGCAAAAACTATGTACCCCTTTTGAATTGCGCGGACGGAGGAGTACGAAATTTCGTACACGTACAGTTTATATAAAGAAGGAGTGCAGAATGGTAACATTTTTTTTAATTATGCATAAAATCAATTAAAAAAAACATAACACCCACTACCATATATTTAACACACACGCGCATATTAACTCTTTTGATGATTTTCAGTCTGTAGTCAATTGAAAATTAAAAAAAAAAAGTAAAAAAGGTTCTCTATTTTCTTTATTTTTTGGTATTAAATTTTTTAATTATGGTTGAATTTCGACCACTAGGCAACGACCAGTAGGTATATACAAATGTGCAAGCGATGTGATTAAGCCACGTGATGCATTTAATATTATACTATTGAGTAGTGTGTATAAAATTGATGATTAAAATATCTGTCTATTTGTCTCGAAGATGTCTAATTAGAATATTCAAGACTATATTAGTTCCTATTGCGAGGAAATAAGTTACGACATAGAATGTTTTAGTTAAGTGCATTACGATAGCCGGGTTATCTAAGGTTCTCTGACAAATTGTAATATCAATAAAATAGTCGCACTTTAGACTCTAAATGGAAATTAACTTCGTGTTAAGAATCAATGTGTTTATTAACAGCTGTTATTAAAAGTTCGAAACTCGTATTTAAGTATATTTAAAAATAGAAAATCGTATAAACATTATAAACACGATACGTATTCATTTGATTATTATTTTTTATCGCAACAAAGAGCGATGATAAATTTTTTGGTCTGTAATTGTATCGTTTAGTGCAAAGTTGTCTTTTTAAACCGATTTTCAAAAAAGGAGGAGGTTCTCAATACGATTGTATAATCACACTTCAATTACCCCGACAAGTAATACAACGTAAGTAGGCGAAAAAATTCTTCAGTATATTCAAGTTAAACCGTGAAAAAGTTGGCTGGAAAATTCCTGGCCAGGCTATATTATATTCGGCAATCGCCATTAAAATTAGACTTTAAGCAGGCAACCCTATGTCATCGTATTCGCAATGAAATTGCGCTCATTTTGATGTAAGATTTATTTATGAAACATGTAGGTGAAAGTAACTAGAACAGTATATACCTACTTCTTTATAACTGTCACCCAGAAGTTATTTCGTTTATTTAGGAAAATAATAGACAATCCAAGGTTTACATTTCCTTTAGCCTTCATACGGTTGGTAGGTATAATATAAAATATAAATATAAAAGTAATTTTTTAATTTTGAATTAAATATAGCCTAACCAGGAAATTTTCAGTCAACCCTTTCGCGATTTTTTTCTCTTATACTAAAATAAATACAAAGTAATTTCATCCATAAAGCAGATGGGTATAAGCTCGTTTCGTTCTCGTTCGGATCTCCTACTAATATCATTGATAATAAAATAGAGATCTCTTCTAGAGATAAATCCGCCTATGCACACAAAGAATGAACTAAAAAATGTTTTTTTTTTAAGTATAATATATGTTATAATATATGTACTTTGTTTACAAGTTTGCTTAAACGAGGATCAAATAGCTAGATCGAATCAGATAGAGCTATACATTTTCTAAACTTTTTACTATTAAGAATTTATGTTGAAGATAAGCTACCGTCCACTGTTTGCCCACTATTAGGCAAACGGTCTAAGGCAGCTTACCTCTCCTTGCTTACGTAGTGGCGATCATAGTGACGAGCGCGGATGCCGTGGACGGGTCGGAGTCGGGGCGAGCGCGAGCGGCTCAAGCCGTACAACACGGGGCGAGGCTAAAGCGTAAACTTCAGAGGCGCCTCACGAGACAGGCCCTCGCTGAGGCCAAGGCTATAAAGGAACAGATACACGTGCTTGTGTATGTGGCTGAATTGGTGAGTACATACCAATGGCCATATTTTTTATGTTAAGGTGCTATGAGATAATAAGCTAGAGGGTAAAATATTAATTACAAAGCTGATCACAAAGATGATTTGGGTGATCACCCTTAACACAGATTATACTAATAATCCTAGAATTTTCAGTCCGAACTCAAAAATGTTTTATGTGCACAACTAAATTTTGTAACTGATACAACTTGTTAAAAAGATTTTATTTTTTTCTAAAGTAGCTTTACTAGCTTAATTGGCTAGAGCACCGACACGGTTAGTCGCAGATGCAGGTTCGATGCCCGTTGGAACGATCGATTTTTGATATGATATTGAAAAATGTTTAGAATTCCCTAATGTGTAGATAATACAAACAAAAAATCGTACAAATTCATCAAACTTTGAAAAAGAATTGTGAATTATTACGATTGTTTTAAGCTTAGGAACCAAAGAAAGAGAGCAATATAATTTGGAAAACAACTTACTAATTGCAATGCAATGTAAAGGGGTGAATTGACTGAAAATATTTTATTTGGCAGGTTGCCACAGATCCTGTACTTGCATGGCAGAAGGCCAAAGAACTCTACGCATCTTTAAGCCAGCCTGAGCCAGAGAACCAGGCCCGTCCCGACACTCTTGAACAGCTTCTAGTTATGCTGTCTCGCGAAACCGCCAGGAAAATCGTTCACCTCATCAACTACACCCATAACGACCTTCCTAAGTAAGTTATTTTAGTTTTGGTGAGCCAATAAATTGAAGAAAAAAAAATTTAGTTATAAATAATTTTAGGTTATTGTCTACTGAATTAGTAATGTAAATAGCTTACTCCCATTGAGAAAAAGATAAAATGACTTCAAACGTTTTTTCAGGAACGTCCGCCAAGGTTTGTCGATTGTAACGAAGCACATGACAGCAGTTTCAGACTCAATTCTTAAGGTATATATTTTTAACAAACCTTTGTATTTATGCTTATTTTTATTAGCAGTGGCATATTTTTAAGATTCTGTGCCCTGTGCCAATAAATTTTACCGACCCATAAATTTAAAAAAGGGAAAAGCAGCGTATCTATTAGGGAAATGATTTTTCGGAAAAAGTCGATGACTACATAATCGATTATTTTGTAATTTTTTGACTGATCTTTTTTTATGTCCAAATCGATTATTTTTTTACTTGTTTGATTGTACCACCCCTCGCAGAATGTTGCCCTGGGCCATGGTCATTTTGGAGTTAGGCCCTGTAAAAACGTCCATTCTTATTACTTAAACTTTCCTAATTACATAGCTTTTGTACTTTGTATCGAGAGTAAAGCCAGTGCTCTTTATTACGACTGTTCGTATGAAAATTCGCAAAAAAATCTTATTACTCTATCCTTAAATCTTATTTATCAATTTATCCTCGGATATTCATCTAAGATAAGTTATAGAATATAGACCATATTTCAATAGCCACTAGTTCAAAATGGCAATACGATTCATTTATTTATTTATTTAGGTTTTATAGGCGTTGTTACAGTTTATGATAAATTACTAGTTTTTTTTTATAAATATATTTGTCATTGTACAACCATATTATGTATGCGATAGTCCATTTACCGAGGAAGAATATAGGGTAGACTATATAATATTTTAGTACGCTTTTTTCCTAATCAAAACTATAAAGAGTAATTATTATTTTTGTTTGATTTCAATTATCTAGATGTTACCTGTGGATACAGCAATGACGGAAGTGCGCGGGATTCGCAACCGACTTCACGAGCTCTTGCAGCAGTTGCAAGCCACATCCAAAACATACCTTGTAAGTGATATTTTCATATACGACATTTACCAACTGGCGACTCATGTTATATAAAGTAATTGTCAAAACTCATAAGCGCTATGAATACCAGAGGATTTATAATTGTTTGTAAGAGGAATGAAAGAGAGAAGGAGGAGCTAACTGGAAGAACCGTACAAAATATAATTATCTAATATATAATTACCTTATGAATAAATGCTTTTTATGAGAGTATAATCAACATAATTTTTTTAAAGTAAAACTTCTTTAAGCACGCTTGACTTGGCGAGTAAGCTGGTGAATGCGTGACGAGAGTGTTACGAAAAGGGTAACTGGGACAAACGAATGGAAGTTGAGAGGGAGATATAAATTATTAAAGATAGAGAGCGAGAGGCACGTTTCATAAGTTTTACTTCAGTCACGCGGTCTAAAGCATACTCATTTTTTTTCAATATATATTTATCTTAAAAAAAAATAAGTACCAAAATTATTGCAAGTAATTATGGATGGAGAATACAATCTGTTTCAAGGTTTCGTGAAAAAAAAATTAGAGATCCGTATAATGTAACAAAGTTTGATTCTTAGGAACAACTCGCTATGATGCTGGCTGGAAATGAAGAGCGGGAGAAGATCGCGTCACGCTCGGTGCATGAACAGCAAGATGACCTGGCGACGATCAATGGTGTCAACTGAACCGTATTTTATACAATATAAGTTTCGTAAAATTTAATTATAAGGATTTCTTTTGTGTATATGAACCTACATTTTTTTAAATAAATATGACTCACTATTGGATTAAAATGCACTTAAAATCCGACTTGATTTAAAACAGACAACAGTTTAAACTTATTAGGTTTTACCGTATTGAAAATGTTAAAAAAAAATCATAAAAACACGGACAAATGGTGATCAAATTTTCATAACTTTTCATAACTCGACATGAGAAATTGTTCTGCATTTGTCTTTGTTTTACGAGGTACCTATACACTATTGTTTTCAAAATATAAAACTTAAATTTTGTATATGAATCTCGTTCAAAGTTCTTATTGTATTTTTTTTTGTAATAGCTATAAATACAAAATTATATGCTTATGGAGGTCGGATTGATAATTCTATAATTAATTTCTTCTGTTTTGGTCAGAAGACAATATTATATAAATATTTTATTTGCCTTTTTTTTTTTTTAAGTAATAAAAAATTAAAGTAGCATATATTTAAACTTTTTTTAAATTAATGTTATAAATGTGTGTAATTTTTTTCCAAGGGTTTAATTCTGTAAAATAACGTTAAAATATCTGAACATTTATTTAAATTTGATGTTATATTTTTAACACAATTTTTATAAATTTATTACTATTTTGGTTTCATACCACTCAATATTAATTCTGACATAGCTGTATATTTGTCTATTTAATTATATTTATCAAAAAATATCATCATTTGAATAAAAAAACATTATAACTAGTAATAAATATGTTATTATCAATCTTGTCTTTATTTCTTTTTAGCTGAAACACATATCCAAAAATTATAAGACTACTAGCTGACCCGGCGAACTTCGTATCGCCTAACACAAACTTTATCGTATGGTATTAAAGTTCAAATTGACTTTTAAGTATTATCACAAATTTTTTGTATGGGAGTATAGAAAAGTGTTGTTTTTAGACTTTTTCAGAAAATTTAAAATATTTTTTTTTGAATTTTTCTCTCCGTAAGAACCATCCTCGTACTTCAAGGAATATTTAAAAAAAAGAATTAGCGAATTCGGTCCAACCGTTCTCGAGTTTTGCGCTTAGCAACACATTCAGCGACTCATTTTATATTATAGATTTACATTTTTGAATGATTGATTGATTGGTTTTATGAATTTTATTGGTGCTAGTGGAGCATTTACATGGTTACACACAACTCATGACAGCGGTAAAATAATTTTGTCCAGCTGACATATAATCGTGCTATTTACGTGCGTGATAATTTGAATAACAATAACTTTTAAGATATGATAAACGGATGGCGTATCCAGACAACTCTTTTGTTAATGATTCTGGTAGTTCTACTCCTTGTTAAAGGTTCCAAATAGAAAACGATGATTGATGCGAAGTTATTGTAAACTATTGTGTGTTTGAAACAGGGATTCTTAATCATGAAAAAATTTTATACGTTAAAATACAATTTTTATCTGGGCATTTTTCGATCTAGATAGTTCTATCAGGATCCCTAATGGAACTTAACATTTTATGTCGGAGTTTTTCCAAAGGGCTGTGGTTTGTAAGTTATCCGTTGGTCTTTTTTTTTAAATATATAGACTAGCGCTTGACTGCGACCTCACCTGATGGTAAGTGAAGATGCAGCCTAAGGTGTTGCGCGCTTGCCTAGAAGATGCCTATTCACTCTTGATGTAAAGATACACAAGTTATAGTTAGTTGCAAAAACGGAAGCCGGAAGGGCATTCCAAATTTTTGCGGTGCGTATTAGGAACGAGGAAGCAAAGCGCTTAGTGCGAGATCGTGGGATTTCAATCACGTAGCGGTGTAGATTCATGCGATTCCTTGCGGTTCGGTGGTAGAAAGGTGGAACCAAATTGTATAGTTCTTGAGCACACTCTCCGAAATATAACCTGTAAAATACCGACAAACAGGCAATCTTGTGCCTATGTTCGAGACTTTGAAGTCTAGAGCAAACCAGTACTTGGCAGAACCATCCCATAAATGGCTGCAGTACTCCAAGCACAATCGAACTTGTGCTTGGTACAGAGTAAGAATCTGTTCCGGTGTGAAGTACTGCCTGACTTTATTGAGCATACCAAGTTTCTTACTAGAAGTTTTTGCCTTGTATTCTATGCATTGTTCGAGGTTCAGATTGGACGAGACATTTAAGTCTAGAAGATCAATACTATCAGTGATCGGTACAGATACACCCCGGAAAGTCGGAGTTAGTAAGTATGGACTCCGTTTAGAGGTGAAAAGACACGCTTGCGTTTTGGAAGCATTAACTTTTACTAGGTTGGCGTCACCCCAATCGGACACTTCTTTCAAAGCCAAATTTATACGCTCGACCAAAACCTTTCTATGCTCGAGAGTTTCGGCCCCACTAGCACGGGGATTGGATATGTATCTCTTCGTAACAGTGCTGTCATCTGCGTACCCGAAGATACCGGGCCTGAGGAGTCACCATCTTTATGTTGCTCTTTGATGTCATTACAAAATCACAGTCAAAGTTTCCTTATTACTTGTTTAACGATTCATTAGGAGAAGAATCAATAGGGCAGTATCAGTTTTTGTATTAGTTGTAGTCAATTGATGTTACAAATAAGTATAGCTTTTTTTTAACGAGATAATGATAAGGTTATCAATTTAAATGTATTTTTGGTATAAATACGTAGTGTAAGTAAAAAATAAACAGTATTTGTAAATTTCGAGTCTGTTTTTTTTTGTTACATTTCAAAAAGGAATAAAGAATTTTTAGACTTATATATATTCCCGCTATCTGTATGCTTAGATCTTTAAAACTACACAACATATTTCGATGCGGTTTTCTTTAGTGAATAGAGTGATTCTAGAGGATGGTTTATGTGTAAAATACATGCATAATATAGTAGAGGAATATAGTTTTAGTGTCGTGCGAAACCGAGACGGGTCGCAAGTTAATCCTAAAATAAATTTTAAATGCACAGTCTTTTATTAAATGTAAATTCAAATTCAAGCAATGATATAAATATAGGTGTTCATTTTAATTGGCTAATATTTTTCGTATCTTTTTTCTTGTTTACGTGTAATCTTACAATAGGAAAATTATTAAATTAATTTGTTATAGAAACTTTTTTCATTTATACTAAATTTAAATAAAATTAATATTGCGTATTTCCTCGTTCAAGCGTGCCTTTAACACAAAGAGCAACACGGAGGGGAGTAGCCATGTACAGGCGTTCCCCTCTGTCAAGGTATAAGGCCAAATGGCCATATGCAAACAATAAAACTAGTTGCAGCCGCACTGACCACTAGACTAAATCTAGTTGCGCGATTGAATCAACGTCCTTCAAAAAATGCCAAATTGTTCTGTTTTTTGCTGCAAAAAAAGATCTGCCACGTCAAATTTACTAAAACATGGCGTTACCTTTCATACGTAAGTATTTTTTAATCACATTATTACTTGTATACTTCTTTTAAACCTTTTTTAAACTTAAAAATTACAAATATTATCGTTCGTGTTGACTCGATTTGTTTACAAACACAGGCCGCTCGCCCGCATACAATATGCGGATTGGTCGAGCGACTGATCGGAGTCTATTTCCGAGAAGTCACAGTCGCCGAGCGATAGTGTTGTTACCGGTTTGTTTGTAGATGGTTATCGATAAAAACGGCAAAGGCAAAAGAGGAGACAGACATTTTTGAGATTTTGATTTATTTAAAATATTATATTGCTAGCTTTTTTTAATAAACATAGTTATATAATAAAATTGCATTAAATTAAATATAATACACGTATTATGAGTATTAATACATTTAACTAGAATTATTATGTGAACTTCCACCATAATGTTTTATATAAAAATTTGGCAGGTTTTCTAAAAATCCCAATTTAAGGGATACATGGAAAAAAATGGTAATAACAGATTAACCTGGACGACCACAAAAAATAGTATAATTTGTTCAGATCATATCAATACCACTAACTTTCAAGTGTTGGCGAACAATAGAAGGATTAGTCGAGGGCACCAAACCAACACTAACGCCACACTGTTTTTGTCCCATAAGTTTTTTTTTGTCTCATGTACAAGGTAATCAAAAATTAACAATGTCCATCCTTTCAGAGTCATCAACAAATCATTCAATCTAGCAGATGACAGGCTATCATCTTATGATGCCATTAGTGCTACGCTCCCTATTCCTGATTCGTTGACATCACAGTGTACATCATCAACTCCTCAAAATGTGGGTTAATTTTAAATCGTTTATTGTAGACTGGCATTGTTTGGCACAACAACGTTGCACCAAACGTATTGTGACATAATTATAATAGTTAGACATATGCTGTCGCGACACTTTTTAACCGTCTTCCAAAAAGGGAGGAGGGTCTCAATTCGAGTGTATTTTTTTATGTATGTTACTTCAGAACTTTTGACTGGGTGGACCAATTTTGATGATTTTTAATTTAATAGAAAGCTGATGTTTATCATGTGGTTGCGCTTAAATTTTATCGAGATCTGATAACAACTTTTTGAGTAACCTTTGATAACGCGTATATATTACATATATTGTATTACTTGTCGATGTAATTGAAGTCAGTTTTTTTTTTTCGTTTGCGAGCAAATACAATTATTGTAGATAATGATGTGTTCTACAAAGTCTTACTACATTATATATTTCTATTATCATTAGTTTTTGCAGCCCACGCAATGTAAGGAATTTTTTAGGATATTTTTTTATCCCTTGGGTTACATTATTGGAGTTTTAGTAAAGATCCCTAATATTTTTAAAAATATAGTATAACCTATGTCGCTCAAGGATAGTGTAGCTTCTCAACGATGAATTAATTTTTTAAATCGGTCCAATAGTTTCGGAGCCTATTCAATGCTAACAAACAAACAATCAAATCTTTACTCTTTATAATCGTTTATTTTACATGAAGATGTTTGATTTGTAGTATATAATAAATTAAGTCTATTTTTATAATATAACTAGCTGACGTGGCGAACTTCGTATCACCTTATTTTTTTCTGAAATATAATAATAACATAATATATCAAAATAAAATATAGCCTATCTTTTAAGTTGGATCAAACTGCACACGGTGTGCAAATTTGACTAAAATCGGTTAAGTAGTTTAGGAGTCCATTGAGGACAAACATTGTGACACGAGATTTATACAGGCTGGGGATGACAATACGACAATAACTTTGACATCGTATATGTAATGATATTCCAAGCCCACATACAAAAAATCAATAAAATACACCCAGTAGTTTAGTCAAAAAATATGATTTTTCATTTTTTAAAATTACTACGTGTTGTATAACATTAATAAACGGTCACCCGCAGGTTAACGACCCTTTGAGCGCGATCGGTACAAACATAATATTACGCGTACGCGTAATTTAAAAACGTGCAAAATTGTTATCTATTTTGGTAGGTCAGTGTTGTGTTAAGACATATTAAAAACATTTGTTAAATAGTTTTAATATTCAGTATGATTCTAATAATTTTCTTTTTATAATTTTTGTTTTTTAAAAATTTATTGTTTCTTTTAATGCTTAAATTTTAAATTCTGAAAATCTAAATTCTGAATCTAACATAGTTTTTGCAAGTAGGTAATATCACGGGGAGCACACATGGCATATCAACAATCTATAATAATATATATAAAAGCGAAAGGTCACTCACTCATCACGAAATCTCCAAAACTATAACACCTACAAACTTGAAATTTGGCAGGTAGGCTCCTTATAGGACGTAGACATCCGCTAAGAACGGATTTTACGAAACTCGACCCCTAAGGGGGTAAAACGGGGGTTGGAAGTTTGTATGAAAGTCCTATGTTTTTGAAGTAAGAGACCTGAAATTTAAAATGTATGCTCTATAGATGGTGAGAAAGTGTTCAAATAATGTATCTTTAGAAATCAACCCCTTTTTGGGGTTGAAACGGGGGATGGTACGTTGACTCACTCATCACGAAATCTCCGAAACTATAACACCTACAAACTTGAAATTTGGCAGGAAAGCTCCTTATAGGGCGTAAACATCCGCTAAGAACGAATTTTACGAAAATAGACCCCTAAGGGGGTAAAACGGGGGTTGGAAGTTTGTATGAAAGTCCTATGTTTTTGAAGTAAGAGACCTGAAATTTAAAATGTATGCTCTATAGATGATAAAAAGGCGTTCAAATAATGTATCTTTAGAAATCAACCCCTTTTTGGGGTTAAAACGAGGATGGTAGGTTGACTCACTGATCACGAAATCTCCGAAACTATAACACCTACAAACTTGAAATTTGGCAGGTAGGCTCCTTATAGGGCGTAGACATCCGCTAAGAACGGATTTTACGAAACTCGACACCTGAGGGGGTAAAACGGGGGGTTGGAAGTTTGTATGAAAGTCCTATGTTTTAGGAGTAAAAGAAATTTAAAATGTATGCTCTATAGATAGCGAGAAGGTGTCCAAATAATGCATCGTAATCTATATATATAAAAGAGAAAGGTCACTGACTCACTCATCACGAGAACTTAATAACCGCTGGATGGTCCATCCATCCAGGATGGACAAAGATGAGGCAGGGAGGTAGATTATAGTTAGTTGACGTCCGCTAAGAACGGATTTTGCGATATTCCACCGCTAAGAGGGTTTAATTAGGGTTGATAGTTTGTATGAAACATATACAGCCTGAAAATAAGACTAAAAATGTGGTGTATAGAGAGGTTTTATAAAAATAACTATTAAATTATACTAAATTGTGCCTTTTAAAAAGTTACTCAGTTTGATAAGCATTTCAAGTGACTGAAATAAAAAAATAATTTGCGTTAAACATCTTAATAGTAATGCATATCTTCATAACCACGCGGACGTATTCGCAGGCGACAGTTAGTGTATTATAAAACAAAGTCCCCAAAAGTATATGTGAAAGATTCCTTCAAAATCTACTGAACGGATTTTCATGCGATTTTACCAATGGAGAGAGGGCTTGGAGAGAAAGGTTTACGGAACGGCTAAGCCGATTTCGATAATAGTTTCACTGGAAGTTTGCCGGGAAAACTTTGTGACACACTGATTTCTACGCGGGCGAAGCCGCGGGCACAGCTAGTATTTAATAAATTTAAGTATTTAATTGACTATATTTATTTCAAGATCAAAATATTCGCGAAACTTTTGCTCGAGCAGTTCAACAAATGCGATAAAGACAACAAATAACAATAACAACAATTATTAATAATAAAATACCACGTTATTACATTAAAATATTAAATCTTGCAACAGCTGAAAAAAACAATCAACGTGGCACGTGTGTTGCAATGACCCTGAGAACGTCTAACGGTGTAAAGGACAACTGGCTGTGCCAGGGCTGCTAGAAAAATTTGTCACACTCGTACAAAATTTTCTGTGGTCATATTTTTTAACAAAAGAATTTGTTGGCTTAAAATTCTTATCATTTTCGTTTCTTCTTATTAATTGCTAGGCTAATAATGTGCCCTTAAGCGTATCATTGGATAAACTGTTTCTAAGTTTTGTTCTGATTAAATTAACTTCGCTAAATTCTCGTTCACATTATAGATTGCACTGTAATGGGGAAAACATAACAAATTTAAAGCAAATTGAGCCAGTGTTTTATAATTTTCAAATTGTTTTTTATTTCAAAATGTATTTTTTTTTCAAGTCGCAATTATTACCACAAGATAAATTATAAGTTTCATTAGAAAGCAAACAAAGCAGCCACCACAGCCTTTATATGATTTTTTAAAGAGTCCTCATTCATATTAAAGTGGTAGGTTCATTCAAGTAAGGGAAATTAACGAAATTCAAGCTTGCCGGTGAATGATGTTTCTTTAATTATGAAATGCTTCCAGGTAATAGGAATATAAAAATCGTACATTTTGCGTATGATTTTAGTCTAGCGATCGTACATGAGTAAAAATTAAAAAAAAAAAATCGTATCGATTAAAATCGTACATCTGTCAGCCCTGGTGCGTAGGCTAGCATAAACAAAACATGTTATAACCTGTTTTTTGTTTTTCCCTGAGTTGCCGCGTACGCGACAAGCGGCCAGTGGTCTCTGTGCCGTTTATTTAGGTACTCATGTTTCTTGATGTCATACGCGTTGATTTGTCAATTTTCTACATATGCGCACGAGTTTTGTTCGTTTTAATTAATTATTGGATTATCTCGAAAGACTTGGAGTGATTGTGCGATATTTTAACGCTTTATTTTTATAGTGACAAGAACATTAACGTAGAATAAATGCCTAGTTTAATAGTTATTAGGTGAATTGTGCGAAATTAGGTGCTAGTGTTAATAGTAAGAATAGTTTTTATTTTATTTATAATGCCACGTTATAATTACACAGCTTCGGAGTACATGATTTTTGTTTACGGAGAATGTCACGACAAGGCTAATTTAGCAATACAGAAGTACCGGGAGAGATATGGGAACATCCGTATTTGTCCAACCGATGGCCGCACTATTTCAAATGCTTTTCAGAGAATACGGGAAGATCAATGCTTAATCCCGCATTTTCTGTGAAGTTTTGTAACAAGCGACTTGTACTCAACAGACGTAAATACAATTGATGAGTTAAAAAATTGAATTATTAGACCTTTTAATAAATTAAAAAATATGGCCACTAATGGCGACATCATGTCAAAATTAATGAATTAAATTATAAGAAGATAATTATTTTAGATAGAATTTAAAAATTTAGTAACCTACTATGACCGACCAAACAAACCAACGTACCTAGTTCGTAGTAGTTCGTTGTGTCACCGCGCGTCATAACAGGTCAGTGCACCTATAGTCACACATGTTGTAGTATAATTTTATTATATTTTTCTTATTTAGTTTGTTTGAAAAAATCATTTTTTTGATTTTGACGTTAGAACTTTTTTGATGGTTTTGAAATACTCCTATAAACTAGTATTACCTGTGTTATCAATTTTTGTCGTATTGTCATCCCCACTCTCTATATATTAAGATATATCTTACCTTTGTATCACTTTAAAAACATTATTTCCCTAACAGAGTAGTTGAATCTATCGATAATGCATATCGACAGTTGTTACAACCACGGCTGTTAGCAACTTTTCAGTGTAGTTGCGGCGTGTCATTATACTGTAATAACACAGAATGTATCTATGTGTGTGTGAAAAATGTAAGTGTGATTTTAATTTAGTATGTGTGAGTTTCGTAGTGACAGACGATTATTTTTGTGTGGGATTTAGATAAAGTGTGCATGTGTGTAATTTCCCCCCGCAAAAAATTACAGAAAGTTTTGTATCGGTAACAAACGCAATGGCCCTCCGTGTTGCTCTATGCTTTAACATCTTAGAGCTATTGTATTATCTGTTGCTTATATATGCTATCTGTATTCTTACCATTTAATTATTATCTGTTGTCACATTGTCAGTGAGATTTTGACATTAAAATTGTATTGTATAGGTGAACGCATTATTCTCGTAAAGCTATGATTTTACTCTAAATTACTTCTTAGTTAAAGTATATGGTTTAAATGCATTGTTTTTATATATTAGTTTAGTAATATATTTCCGAGGCTAAAATGCCTTCAATCGATGTTTTGGCCCCTCCGGGGATAACACCCGAGAATCTCCCAGAAGAGCCGCAACCAGCACCTCCAGCGCCAGTTATAGGCATTATTTATCCTCCACCAGAAGTAAGAAGTATCCTTTTATAATAAATAAAAACATCACAGGGGTATCAAAAAGTGGATTGTATAAGTATAACCTATTTTTATTCAAATACATTAATAGATTTTGTTGTTAAATTTTCAATGTGCATCAACTTTTCTCGGATTGTTGAAATGAAAAATAGTTACGATTGTCCATTAATACATATACGGTTTGTTACCACACTTGAACTGTAAAAACTATACAAATAAAATAACTAATAAATGAATGAAATTATCATATAAGTAAGATTACTCTTATGTATATTTTTTGTTAGCAAGAACGGCCGATATTACTGATTATATGATTGATTCCAAGCAAATTGAAATATTATAATCGGTTGATTTTAATGTGCATTTTACCAAATTACTGATTGGTATAAAGTGTACTATGCACTGAACAATACAGACTATTCTGTATAACTGTATTTACCTCTTAAAAAGATTACAAAAATTAACATAATTGTAGAATTACAATAATTGTTCATTTCTTCTAGAAATACTCAAAATAATTAAAAAAATATTTTATTTACATGACTACAATGCATTATTATTCACTCACATTAACTTATAATTATTACTTAAATTCATTACAAATTAATCCTATGAACTATGATTCCACTTTGAGGTGGGAATGTGGAATAATCACTCCTAAAAAATCATTATGAAAACAATTTTCGAAACCAATAAATCGCTACTGCATTGACAGTTTAATGTAGTAAATATAAATTAATGGAAATGCAATGTCTGATGTTATCTTATGATAACACTGTGTAATTTATACATATATATTTATATGTTTGTCAAACCAAAATTAGCTGTGTCTGCCTGCTGTTACCTATAACACAAGCAGGAAGCTCCATACTTCAGGAACAGAGGACTGTGTTTGTTAAAGATACTCATTTATTTAATCAGCCTGTGTAAAAATTAATAAAAAAGTTTATAATATTGCTTTTTTTGTGTTTCAATTTTGCTCGATATTTCTTTAACAAAATTGTATAGATATTGTCGACAAGACTGCAAGCTTCGTTGCTCGTAATGGACCCGAGTTTGAAGCTCGTATCAGGCAAAATGAGCTTGGCAATCCAAAATTCAACTTTCTCAATTCTGGGGATCCTTACCATGCTTACTATCAGCATAAAGTTAAAGAAATAAGAGAAGGAAAAGGTAAGTCTTCTTTATTTTGTACTATTTATTACCTTATGTCATATACATTACCGATAAACAATGAGGCAAAACTAATAATAGTGCCCTCGATATGCTACCAATTACTAATTATTTTACAAATTAATTAAGCTTGTTAACATATATATGTTTTTTTAATCCATTTTTTTTGACAGTTTTCTACTTAAATTCTTAGTAGCTGACCTGAAAGACGTCCTGTCTCTCAAACTGTCAAATGCATGAAGTTTAACAAAATCATAATGATTTCTGAAATTTTACAATGTTATTTTCTTTTTCTGTTAGTCCAAGTCCTATAAAGTATTATTTGTTACATAACAATGTAATATATTTGTAATGCACAAATCATCAATCATTTTCAACAGGTACAGATACAGCGCCACCTTCCATAGGACCACCTATTCAACGTCCAGGCCTCGCCCCGGCCACTGCCGCCAGGCAACAGGAGCTTCTCAAGGCAGCAGCCCCAGCTGAGCCAGCTCCCCCTCGCGATCCACCTCCAGACTTTGAGTTCATTGCTGACCCACCTTCCATATCTGCATTGGAACTTGATATTGTTAAACTAACAGCTCAGTTTGTCGCTCGTAATGGTCGGCAATTCTTAACAGACCTGATGAAGAAAGAAGAGAGAAACCATCAGTTCGATTTTCTGCGTCCACAACACTCTCTGTTCCAATATTTTACAAGACTCTTAGAGCAGTATACAAAAGTTCTTTTGCCTCCAAAGGAATTAGTTTCAAAGCTGAGTGCCGAAATACGAAGTGGAGTATTAGAGCAAGTTCGTAGCAGAGCTGCGTGGCACTCTCACCAAGCTAGACGTAAAGCTGCAGATGAAGCGAGAATTGAGAAGGAAAGATTGGCTTATGCCTCCATCGACTGGCACGATTTTGTTGTTGTGGAAACTGTGGATTATCCTGCCGGGGAACCTGGAGATTTTCCCCCACCGACTACACCACTTGAAGTCGGCGCCAGAGTACTAGCACAAGAAAGAGGTGAAGATATCACCCATGGCAATGAAGAAGATGATACGGAGATGCAATTGGAGTCCGAATCAGAATCGGAGTCAGATGAAGACCTTGCCGAAATGGAAGACAGGACGCAACAACAGCAGCGTCCCGATGATAACCGAGTTCAAGATATGGAAGAAGAAAGTTCTTCTTCCGACGATGAAGGCCCTCCAGAACCTTTGCGAAGTGGAGAGGAAGCTCCATTGCCTCCACGACCGGATCGCGTAGTAGTTAAAAAATATGATCCGAAACGGGCTCGCCCTCAGCCGACGCCAGCTAATGAAGAATGGTTAGTGTCTCCCATTACTGGGGAGAAGATCCCGGCTAACAAAGTGGCTGATCACGTGAGGATAGGTCTGCTGGACCCTCGCTGGCTGGAACAGAGAGACCGAGCGGCGGCTGAGCGTTCTGACCGTGATGAAGCTTTGGCGCCTGGCGCTGCCATTGAAGCTTCGCTTAAACAGGTGACATAACTTGATTTGGTAGTTTATAATTTTTTATGAAATTTTGTTACTCAGGGTAGTTTTTTAATATTAAATGAAAAGGCTCTTAATTGCCGGTTTTTTTTTAAATATTTATATATAGGTTTGATTTGACTATAGATCGGCAATCGCGTGACTGCCTTATTTCAGATCAACTACTTATTTCTGTCTATGCACGACTTTCTAAAATATTTCAGAAAAGACAGTCAATGTAACTAAATATCTTTACAGCTAGCCGAACGTCGTACGGATATCTTCGGTGTGGGTGATGAAGAAACGGCCATCGGTAAGAAGATTGGTGAAGAGGAGAAACGTCGCGATGAGCGGGTAACTTGGGACGGACACACGTCCAGTGTCGAAGCCGCTACAAGAGCTGCCCGGGCCCACATTACTTTAGAGGATCAGATTCAACAGATACACAAGGTATGTCTGGATGCGGTGTCATACATTAGGTTTATTAAGAAGTACTTAAAAACTTAGGCTAATTAATATGGATAATGGTTTTTAGTATGTTTATATATTAGTATAGTTCGCGTCATGTAAAAAGAACGCTGGCCTTGAAGCTGCGCAGAAGCGATTTATCGGTCTATTTGGTGGTACGGGGTAGGACACGGGAGTGTTTATCATGTGTCGCATGCTTGCCGGTGTGCTATTGGTTGACAGCGGTTGACAGTTCGACGTCGACTCAAATTATTATCGCGCACAAAAGTTTTAAATTACAAAATTCTCCATTTACTATTTATTTCACTCAAAAACAATTATAAATTTTATCATTTTAAACACATAAAAACTATTAAGATACGAATATCGAGAGTATAGATAATTATTATTTTTGAATACGACATTTCAATAACAAAAAAAATTTGTTATTGCTTTTGTTTAAAAAAAAATTGTGATTTTGTAAAATGATAATTATTATACTTATTTAGTCCGAATAATTCGCACTTGTATTTCTAGTATTTTTTAATGTACCTACCAATAACCATTATACGAAGCCGCGAGTGAAAGCCTAATTAAAAAATAAAACAGTAGTACTTGTGCGCGAGTATACCCATGCGCAAACGCACCCCCTCCAGTTTCTTTCAGCGTTTTTTTTACATGACGCGAACTATACTCTGTCAAGAAACTTTTTTTGGTTAATTAAACAGCTTAAAAAAAGAAGGAGGTTGTCAATTTGACAGTTTTTTTATGTGTTAACTGATTTTAATGATTCTTTTTTTAAATCGAAAGTGTTTGGCTCTGGTGCATGTCATATAGTCCATTTAAGTTGTAGTCGTGTGGTATTATTTAAATTTCATAGAGATGTGACTAGTAGTTTTTCAAATTATCTCAAACAAAGTGTATTTACTTGACTGTCTTGTTGATGTCATTGAAGTCGGTTTTTTTCATTTGTGAGCAAACATAACTATGCAAAAAAATTTGAAACATTTAATCTAAAAGAGATTGTGATAATTCCTCAGGTCAAAGGGCTGTTACCTGATGAGGAGAAAGAGAAGATAGGACCAAAACCTGTGCCTCCATCAGCTCGGGGCGCTGTTGCCCCTCGGCCTCCGCCACCGCCGGCGCCCCCTCGTGTCGCAGCGCCTCCCGCTCCTGCCCCTGCTCCCGTCCTCCTCCAGCCCATTCCACCACTCATGGTTATACCACCATTGGCCCCCCGACCACCGCTCATACCTACCCCAGTTGGTGCTCCTTATGGTTACCCGGTTCCTGGAGTACCGGGTGCTGTTGGAGGTGTTCCAGTACCTGGAGCTCCTCCAGAAGAAGATGAGCCGGCTGCTAAGAGAGCAAGAACCGAGGATGCTTTGGAGTCGGAACAAGCCTGGCTTGCTGCTCATCCTGGACCAGTTCCGTTGCAGGTACAGCTATTTTATGAAATATGGTAAAGTATATGTAACTGATATGTTACCTACCAACATTGTACAGAGAAAACTGATCTATTTTTGACTAAAATAAAGAATGGGGATATTTTAACAACATTAGTTCTATCAGAAAAGTTTCTTTAACATTACTGTAGTCTTATCATATTCAGAAAACAGTGATACATCGCTGTCACTTAGCCACGCTTCATTGTCTATATTTTCGATTTAGCCTGTCACATCCCACTGCTGGGCATAGGCATCTTTCCCCATGGAGAAAAAGAATTGGAGCTTAATCCACCACGCTGCTTTGCTGCAAGTCGATGGATATATATCCTACCATGGTTAACGATCGCTATCAGGCGTATAAGATGACAATCGAGACCGACAGCTTAACGTGCTCTCCAAAGCACGGTGTGGAGACCCACTAGGACAGATATCCAAACCGGAAACAATTACTTGTACAAATATGCGCGAGTGGGAATCGAACTCGCAAACCGCCGGTGCTTAGGCCCCTTAACGGTATACGCACTATACAGTGTGGTTGTTGAAAAATAGTAAATGATGACCTTCCCTTGCCCCCAGGTGGCGCTGCCGGCGGCGCCGGAGCGCAGCGAGTGGCGGCTGGACGGGCGCACGCTGCAGCTGTCGCTGCCGCTGGGCGCCGCCGTGGCCGAGCTCAAGAACATCCTGCAGCGCTCCACCAACATGCCCACCGCCAAGCAGAAGCTGCACTACGAGGTGAGGCCTCCACCCACGTGCACGTGTACACGTACACCTTCTCCCCTGTGACATTCTCAGTTCTCGTTATCGGTCCGATCTCACACGGATATTGTTACACACGAAACAGTAGATGGATCGTTGCTGGAGTGTGATTTGATTGGAACTGTTAGGGATAATATGAATACACTCATTGTTTCTTGTTTAACAATATTTTACTAGATCGAGATCGGACCGAGAGATGTGTAATGTAGATGAAGCCTTACACCACGACGTAGCCTGACCTTCTTCCCTGTGACGTTCTTACACAAATACCATTTTGAGATGAGTCCTAGCACCAAAATGTTGTGGAGAGACATTCGCTCCTACGAGAAAAAGAAAATTTAACTTCAAAGATTTAATAATATTCGAAATTTTGTGATTAGTCAATGATGAATTAATGAAAGATAGAATTACAGACAGATATAGATGATTCATAAAATGTGTTATTTCCAGGGCTTGTTCTTCAAAGATACAAATACATTGGCGTATTACAACGTGCCTCCCGGCGCCGTCATACAGCTGCAAGTGAAGGAGCGCGGTGGAAGGAAGAAATAACACGTTTAAACTTATACCAGATACAAAAATATATCTTTCAATTTCAAATTTTTTTTATTATCTTGTAGAAGTTTTGGGAAAAATAAAATATTGAAGTGACATTATTGTTTTATTCAAACCTAAAAAGGATTCCTTCCCGTCCTATTAAAGTCAAGAAAAAAAAAATTGTAGTAAAAAAAATTATGTGTTGTCATGGGACACCAGGTAGGAACGAAGTTCCTTCGAATAGTATAGAAGCAACACAATTTGAAAACAAAATGTTGAATTTTTTTTGTTTTTTTGTTGATTGGTTTTTAATTAAGTAAAAGTATTAAAGAAAAATAACAATTACCGTAAAATAAAGTAAATCAAACAAAACAATAATAATAATAATTCAAACTATTGTGAAATAAAAAAACATGTCTTTATTTATTTTTGTCGACGGTATAAAATTACATTAAAAAAAGTTTATAGTAATATTTTAGTTTTACAAACGTCATATTTTACAATCGTGTGACTGATATTACGTCACTTTCTTTATATATTTTTTTTACGGTTTTAGTATCACATTTTTTTCAATTCGGTCACCCAGCCAAATGTCAAGCCTGCCGTAAGGAACTTCGTTCCATTAATTATTGGCACAATGTTTAATTTTAAACTGACAAAATTCCGAACATTTTTTTTAAAGTGAAACTTCTTTGGAACCGTTGTGATTTGAAACTCAATGAAACGATATTGCGTCACGATAAAGAAATAAACAGATATAATTATGTGTAGGAGAATGAGAACACACTACACGGTATTTCACTTTCTCGGTCTTTAGGCTACTTTTCAGAAGTTTCACTCTTGCCGTGTGTAAATTGCACAGACACTTTTTAAATTTGAATAGATAATGTTGTTAATTGTCAAATTAAAATTAAATACAATATTATAGGCAAATTAAAAAATTAGTAATAAAATATAGTGAAACACTAAAAACGTCTTTTTGCGAAAATATCTAATATATAAAATTCTCGTGTCGCCGTGTTTGTAGTTAAACTCCTCCGAAACGGATTGACCGATTCTCATGAAATTTTGTGTGTATATTGGGTAGGTCTGAGAATCGAACATCTATTTTTCATCCCCTTAAATGTTTTTTTTTTAATTTTTAGATAAATTACTTTTTTAATTTTTTTATGATACAACATTAAAAAATACATACAACCGAAAATTTTCAACCCTCTCCGATCAACCCCTATTTTTAAATAGCGTTTAGCGGCAAGACAACGTTTGCCGAGTCAGCTAGTATAAATATAGTTATTTACTTTAAGCTTACGAATTGTTTTCCAGGAGTTTTCAATTTTTAAAAATGAAGAAATTTTCCGGGCTTCAGGATTCGTATGATAAAAACAGGTCATAATAAAAAGACAAATTATATAGCAACTTTTATTTAAAAAACGTGTAAATGAGTAACAAAGCACTTATGATTAGGTCAAAAATATTTTATATAAATAATTTCTATATGTAACGTATATTTAGGAATGTTAAGTGCAAGGGCACCTGATTTATGTAACATGTGCACAATACATACTAATATAAAAATGTGTAAATAAATAAGATATGTGCTGTGTGGTTACGGCACTAAAGAATTTAGCCACCCCATCTCTTCCCGTGGGTGTCGTAAGAGGCGACTAAGGGATAGCACAGTTCCACTACCACCTTGGAACTTAAAAGGCCGACCGATGGCGGGATAGCCATCCAACTGCTGGCTTTTTAAATGCACAGACCGAGGACGGGCAGCAGCATCTTCGGTGCGACAAAGTCAGCCCTGCGGTCACCAACCCGCCTGCCCAGCGTGGTGACTATGGGCAAAAACCCCCATGAGTTCGAACCTAAAAATAAGGCCCTCAGTTCCCGGCAGCCCCACTATTCCCGGCTACGGCAGCGGCCGTGGTAACGGTGGGGTAGAGGGTGCTAAGAATCACCGGGGTACGGGAGGCTGCCATAGAAAAATATTCCTGGCTACGTATAATGGACGCACGCTACGGTTGGACCATCACCTCACCGAACTTGAGGTAGAACTTAGTCACATTAAGTGGAGCATACTGGGGTTGTCTGAAGTCCGAAGAGAGGGAGAGGACACGATGATCCTGGACTCCGGGCACTTGTTCTACTTCCGTGAAGGTGATGGGCTTTCCCAAGGTGGCGTCGGTTTTCTGGTTCACAAGACTCTCACTAACAGCGTTGTGGAAGTCAGTAGTGTGTCGACCCGGGTAGCGTACCTTGTACTTAAGCTCACCGACAGGTACTCCCTGAAAGTGATACAGGTATATGCGCCGACCTCGGCACACTCTGACGATGAAGTCGAAGCCTTGTATGAAGATATTACAAGGGCCATACATGGCACTACTTCGACCTTCTACAGCGTTGTTATGGGAGACTTCAACGCTAAAGTGGGAGTACAAGGCCGCGACGGATCGAGCATCGGACCACACGGATTGGGGCACAGGAATCACAGGGGGCAGACGCTTGTCAACTTCCTCGAATCGGAGGGGCTCTTCTTGATGAACTCATTTTTTGAGAAGAAGCCCCAAAGGAGGTGGACATGGCAAAGCCCCGATACTGTGACGAGGAACGAGATAGATTTCATCATAGCGGATAAAAGGCATATATTCAGAGATGTCTCAGTGGTTAACAGGTTTAACACCGGCAGCGACCACCGGCTAGTACGGGGCACTCTGAATATATGTCTCCGAAAGGAGCGGACCCGCTTGATGAAATCTACTCTCCGACCTACGCTGCCCCAAATACTATGTGGCTCCGAGCAGTTTCAGTTGGAACTCCAAAACCGATTCGATTCGCTGGAAACTACTAGCGACGTGGACGAGATAACCGACAACGTAGTGAAGACGGTGTGTACACTGGGTCGCAGGCACTTTCCACCAACAAAGCCAACGAAGCAGTCCAAACTTTCTCCCGAAGCCTTGCATCTGATGCGGCAGAGGCGCGAGTTGCCGGCTGCTTCGCCAGAACAGAGGGCTCTTTCCAAGAGGGTACGGAAAATTATTCGCCGAGACCTCCGCTGCTCAAATACGAGAGAGGTTGCTACTCTGATTGAGCAGAATAGGGGGTCCAAAGTTTTCCAAAGACCATTGGGGAGAAGCCTTCTTGCGAAGCTTAAAACAGCAGATGGCAGAACCGTCTGCTCTCGCCCTCAGGTCCGAGAAGAGGTTGAGAATTTTTATGGACAGCTGTACTCGTCGAGCGCACGCAAACCTGCGACTTGGGACACCGAAGATCCACGGGCACCATTGTTGCGCCATTATTCGGAGTGTATCCCGGACTTCGAAGAGGATGAGATTGGTGCAGCGCTCGGGCAGCTTAAAAACGGAAGGGCCCCGGGGGATGACGGAGTTACCACTGAACTCCTTAAAGCCGCAGGGCGACCTGTCCTGAAAGCCTTGGCAAGACTATTTAACGCCGTCATCCACCGAGGTACCACGCCGGAGGCGTGGTCCAGGAGTGTGGTGGTGCTGTTCTTTAAGAGAGGCGATAAGTCTCTGTTAAAGAATTACAGACCGATCTCACTTCTAAGCCACGTCTATAAGCTGTTTTCGAGGGTTGTTACGAATCGTCTCGCCAGAAGACTCGACGAATTCCAACCACCAGAGCAGGCTGGGTTTCGAAATGGCTACAGCACCGTGGACCACATCCATACTGTTCGGCAGATTATCCAAAAGACGGAAGAATATAATCAACCGCTGTGTATGGCATTTGTGGACTACGAGAAAGCCTTCGACTCCGTCGAGACCTGGGCTGTCCTGGACTCTCTGCAGAGATGTCATATCGACTGGCGATATATCGAAGTACTAAAATCTATGTACGACGCGGCGACGATGACCGTTCATGTCAATGACCAAAGAACAAGACCTATTTCCCTCCGGCGCGGGGTAAGACAGGGGGATGTAATATCACCGAAACTGTTTACCACTGCGCTAGAGGATGTTTTTAAGACCTTGGATTGGGGGGAACGGGGCATCAACGTCAACGGTGAATTCATCTCTCACCTTCGTTTCGCCGACGATATTGTCATCTTTGCGGAGACGCTGGATGAGTTAGGCCAAATGCTGGCCGGCCTAAACGAGTCCTCCCGACGTGTCGGTCTCTGTATGAACTTGGATAAGACGAAAGTTATGTTTAACAACCAAGTCATACCGATACCGGTATCGGTCGATGGTACCCTTCTCGAAGTTGTTCAGGATTATATTTACCTAGGCCATACTATCCAACTAGGCCGCAACAACTTCGAGAAGGAGGCCGATAGGAGGATTCGGTTGGGCTGGGCGGCGTTTGGCAGACTCCGTCGAGTCTTCACTTCGAAGATTCCGCAATGCTTGAAGACAAAAGTTTTCGAGCAATGCGTCCTGCCTGTGTTAACATACGGAGCCGAGACGTGGACACTGACCAAGGGACTGGTCCACAAGTTTAAAGTCGCACAACGTGCAATGGAACGGGCTATGCTTGGGGTCTCTCTCAAAGACAGGATTAGAAATGAGACTATCCGCGAGAGAACGAAAGTAACCGACATAGCCCACAGAATTAGCAAGTTGAAGTGGCAGTGGGCTGGTCATCTGTGTCGCAGGACCGATGGCCGTTGGAGTAGACGGGTCCTAGAGTGGAGACCGCGTCTTGGCAAACGCAGTGTGGGACGTCCTCCGGCCCGTTGGACCGACGATCTACGTAAAATTGCCGGTGTAGGCTGGATGAGGATTGCGGAAGACCGGGATGTGTGGCGCGAACTTGGGGAGGCCTATGTCCAGCAGTGGACTGCGATAGGCTGAAGTGAAATAAGATATGTAATTTATACGCCTTTTATTATTGATTATTCTATTCAAAGTTCACTTAAGTAAGAATTTTTACTTAAAATGCTCATATTTAAAGTATATATATGCGATATTAATAGTTATATATAAATATAGTGATTCAAGCTCATTTTTATCACATACGTAATTAATATGCATAATAACAAAAACCAAATGACTCGGTAGTACAAATACAAGAATGGACAAAGTATGTATGAACTTTCTGTGGCATTATTGTAACTACAATAGTTAACAAAAGTTTTATCAAATGTGACATTTAACAAAAAATAACAAAATGACTGATCATAAAAGCGATAGCTACAGTTTCCTTACAATAGTAATAAAAAAAATTATATATATATATAATCTTATTTATGTAAAAACATTGCACAAAAATTATAGGTTTTCATAAAAAAAAGCAAAAAAAACCAATTTTAAGTTATTTAAAATAAGTTAAAAATATAACAATACCATAACAAACAAAAAAAAAATGGAATGTAATGAAAGATTCCTTAAGATAACAATAAATTACCTCACTTATAATATAATTTTAAATCTTGTTGGAGATCTTTCAATTATAGGACTATCGAGATGAGTATAAAGTCTTCAAAATATAATTTACATATTTTTCTTGAGATTACTTTTAAATTAAATAAAAAAATTATGCTTTAGCGCTTATGGAATGCGTGCTAGGAATTATGCGACAATATTAAAACTAAAATTTACTATTTAATTAAGTATCACATTACAAGTGCAAAAAAAATGACAAAAAAATATGAGATTTCAGTGAAATGTTAACACTAAACCCACCAGAGCCTTTGAAACTTTAATTAAATGCAGTTGCACTTTGCAATCAAATCAATTTCATTGAATCTTAATGTAATATGTGTAATAATATAGAAAAAATATTTGTGTGTGTGATTTAAGTCTCATTGATTCAATTTTGAGTGACTCATTTGACTGCCGTCCAATTATTAGACAGCTCTAGTAGATTTAGTGCAATTTATTAGTATGCAACTAAGATTGTATTTTATGAAAATGAAAAAAAAATATGTAAAAGACGGCAGTAATGTATGGACATTTAACCCAGTCTAGGAATGTTTTCTATGATTTTCCTGTACCTGTCGAGCATTGGCTTGTAGATCCTCTCCGCGTCGGGGTAAGGACTCGCTACTGGAGACATTGTGGGCTCGGAACCTTTAGCAATTGTTTTGTTTACTTCACTAGTGATGTGATACTCGTATATCGATAGTATTTTGTTTTTAGTGTCAACAACCATTGATAGATATAAAGTTTATGAATACTACACGATTGTTTGTTTTCTTTATAAACTTTGACATATTTTTAAACTTTCAAGGTCACTACACTTCAGCCTGTAATATCTGGCGGATATATTCCTTATTATGAGTAAAGATCGCTCTGGTGTAATGGTGCGTGTGCCGTGTCGGCGGCACATAAACACCGACGGTCGCGGGCTCGATTCCCGCTCGGAGCGGATATTTGTGTTTATAGAATTATTTATTTCTGGTCTGGTTGTTAGTTCTCTACACCGTGCCTCGGAAAGCACGTTAAGCTATCGGGCCCGGTTGTTATCATATACACCAGATGGCGATCATACGGATACAATACTCTAATAATAACCATAATAAAAATTTAAGCATAAAATGTTACCTGTCAATTTGGTGCCAGTTTCAGAGCTCCACACTTCTGCCGCGCGAATCGCTGCCCCTAGCAGAGCGGCGTTCGCGTGCTGGTCCTGATGTTAGATAAAATAAGAGAAACATTACTAATTAAAATCCATTATCGATGAGGAAAATAGTTGTGAATAATCAAAGTTACAACACAGGTATATAAACAGTTGGCACCTGCACATATACGGGTGTGTTGAAGACGTCCGCGAAGATCTGCAACAGCGCGGTGTTGACGGACGCGCCGCCAGTAGCCACCACGCGCGACGATGGATCTGCGGAGATAAACACATTTCTAATTACTATTTTGAGAGATAAGTTTATGTAGCCTGTTTCCCGTATTTTGGCACGAACCTGGGTCACCTGGAAACCTGGTCAATGTCAAAGTAAATGAAATGAAAAATACGTCTAAGCATAAGTGTCTTCATTATTCTCTTCGCCATCAACCACAATGAGCAAGATTCCCAAAAACTCACGTTCTCGATATATCTTACATACAGTGTCTGCCAGTGTTCACACCCCCCCTCCTTTCTACTCAATACGGCGCCAGCTTGTCCGCCGCCCGCGTCCTACAGCCGCGCCCCGCCCCCGCCCCACCCCCACTCACCCAGCACGAAGCCCATGTCCTCCGCGTGCGCGCGGCGCGCCACCGCCTGCCCCTCGAGCAGCGCGCGCGCCTCGAACTGCGGCGCCAGCTTGTCCGCCGGCCGCCCGCCCGCGTCCTGCAGCCGCGCCCCGCCCCCGCCCCGCCCCCCACTCACCCAGCACGAAGCCCATGTCCTCCGCGTGCGCGCGGCGCGCCACCGCCTGCCCCTCGAGCAGCGCGCGCGCCTCGAACTGCGGCGCCAGCTTGTCCGCCGGCCGCCCGCCCGCGTCCTGCAGCCGCGCCCCGCCCCCCACTCACCCAGCACGAAGCCCATGTCCTCCGCGTGCGCGCGGCGCGCCACCGCCTGCCCCTCGAGCAGCGCGCGCGCCTCGAACTGCGGCGCCAGCTTGTCCGCCGGCCGCCCGCCCGCGTCCTGCAGCCGCGCCCCGCCCCCGCCCCGCCCCCACTCACCCAGCACGAAGCCCATGTCCTCCGCGTGCGCGCGGCGCGCCACCGCCTGCCCCTCGAGCAGCGCGCGCGCCTCGAACTGCGGCGCCAGCTTGTCCGCCGGCCGCCCGCCCGCGTCCTGCAGCCGCGCCCCGCCCCCGCCCCGCCCCCACTCACCCAGCACGAAGCCCATGTCCTCCGCGTGCGCGCGGCGCGCCACCGCCTGCCCCTCGAGCAGCGCGCGCGCCTCGAACTGCGGCGCCAGCTTGTCCGCCGGCCGCCCGCCCGCGTCCTGCAGCCGCGCCCCGCCCCCGCCCCGCCCCCACTCACCCAGCACGAAGCCCATGTCCTCCGCGTGCGCGCGGCGCGCCACCGCCTGCCCCTCGAGCAGCGCGCGCGCCTCGAACTGCGGCGCCAGCTTGTCCGCCGGCCGCCCGCCCGCGTCCTGCAGCCGCGCCCCGCCCCCGCCCCGCCCCCACTCACCCAGCACGAAGCCCATGTCCTCCGCGTGCGCGCGGCGCGCCACCGCCTGCCCCTCGAGCAGCGCGCGCGCCTCGAACTGCGGCGCCAGCTTGTCCGCCGGCCGCCCGCCCGCGTCCTGCAGCCGCGCCCCGCCCCCGCCCCGCCCCCACTCACCCAGCACGAAGCCCATGTCCTCCGCGTGCGCGCGGCGCGCCACCGCCTGCCCCTCGAGCAGCGCGCGCGCCTCGAACTGCGGCGCCAGCTTGTCCGCCGGCCGCCCGCCCGCGTCCTGCAGCCGCGCCCCGCCCCCGCCCCGCCCCCACTCACCCAGCACGAAGCCCATGTCCTCCGCGTGCGCGCGGCGCGCCACCGCCTGCCCCTCGAGCAGCGCGCGCGCCTCGAACCGCGGCGCCAGCTTGTCCGCCGGCCGCCCGCCCGCGTCCTGCAGCCGCGCCCCGCCCCCGCCCCGCCCCCCACTCACCCAGCACGAAGCCCATGTCCTCCGCGTGCGCGCGGCGCGCCACCGCCTGCCCCTCGAGCAGCGCGCGCGCCTCGAACTGCGGCGCCAGCTTGTCCGCCGGCCGCCCGCCCGCGTCCTGCAGCCGCGCCCCGCCCCCGCCCCGCCCCCACTCACCCAGCACGAAGCCCATGTCCTCCGCGTGCGCGCGGCGCGCCACCGCCTGCCCCTCGAGCAGCGCGCGCGCCTCGAACTGCGGCGCCAGCTTGTCCGCCGGCCGCCCGCCCGCGTCCTGCAGCCGCGCCCCGCCCCCGCCCCGCCCCCACTCACCCAGCACGAAGCCCATGTCCTCCGCGTGCGCGCGGCGCGCCACCGCCTGCCCCTCGAGCAGCGCGCGCGCCTCGAACTGCGGCGCCAGCTTGTCCGCCGGCCGCCCGCCCGCGTCCTGCAGCCGCGCCCCGCCCCCGCCCCGCCCCCACTCACCCAGCACGAAGCCCATGTCCTCCGCGTGCGCGCGGCGCGCCACCGCCTGCCCCTCGAGCAGCGCGCGCGCCTCGAACTGCGGCGCCAGCTTGTCCGCCGGCCGCCCGCCCGCGTCCTGCAGCCGCGCCCCGCCCCCGCCCCGCCCCCACTCACCCAGCACGAAGCCCATGTCCTCCGCGTGCGCGCGGCGCGCCACCGCCTGCCCCTCGAGCAGCGCGCGCGCCTCGAACTGCGGCGCCAGCTTGTCCGCCGGCCGCCCGCCCGCGTCCTGCAGCCGCGCCCCGCCCCCGCCCCGCCCCCACTCACCCAGCACGAAGCCCATGTCCTCCGCGTGCGCGCGGCGCGCCACCGCCTGCCCCTCGAGCAGCGCGCGCGCCTCGAACTGCGGCGCCAGCTTGTCCGCCGGCCGCCCGCCCGCGTCCTGCAGCCGCGCCCCGCCCCCGCCCCGCCCCCACTCACCCAGCACGAAGCCCATGTCCTCCGCGTGCGCGCGGCGCGCCACCGCCTGCCCCTCGAGCAGCGCGCGCGCCTCGAACTGCGGCGCCAGCTTGTCCGCCGGCCGCCCGCCCGCGTCCTGCAGCCAGCGCCCTGCCGCTGCGCGCGGCACGATCTCCGCTGTGTCGTAGTAGATACCTGTTGTTTTTTTTTGGTTTAGTTATTGCGCGTTCAATGAAAAAAAGTGATATCTATTCCCCCCCCCCACTCCCTCTTATGATGTTTTGTGATTTTTATTCGAACCCCTCCCCCTCATTTCGATTCTCACGTTATTGATGGAAGACCCTAACCAATCTTCCGCTTTTTACATCCTATATTTTTGACAGTAGAACATAATATCACAAATAGATTTTTTCGCTATACCTTTAACTGAGTCCCAAACCTAATTATTATTGGCCCAAAACATCAAGACAAAATCTGCTTAATCCAAGTGCTCTTATGGAATACAAATGTGGGCCCTGAATCCTCGATAAAAATTACAACTAGGTTCAATAAAAAAAAGTTTTCTAAATGAAAAACACTCACCCATATAACCCATATTTCCTCTAACAGTTGCTTGAAGGAGATCATTGAATGCTTCCCAGCTAGGTCCAACTAGTCTGTCTCTATGGTTCTGTCTAGTTAAAGATCCATTAGAAAAGCAGAGCAAAGCCATGTAGGGAGCACTTGTAGGACCAACAAGGATATGTCCTGCCGGTGGAGCAGCGGCAGAATGCAGACCCAAAAGTAATGTATCACTAGTCCCTAAGCTGAGACCTACCCAACCTGAGCGAAGGCGGAGTGCTGTAAAAATTTAAAGAGAAAAATATGTTAAACGCTATTTGCAGCTGCTGATTATTGTAAATAAAAGATATAAAAAAATTATTTAAAATGTTAATATATTTCGTAATATTTAATTGATATATGTGAGCTCATAAACGAGCTGTATGATATATGTAAACTAATTTTATATAGCTAATAAATTGTGCAGCTATTGTAAAATGCTGATCGGGCGATATGTATGTGCTGCTGAACTGTACAGTACTATACAAGACATTTTCCAATATAACAATTTAATCATAAAATTTGTCAATAATGCACAATTAAAATCATCAAGCCCTATTTATAACATATGTTGAGTATTGTAGCAAATAATTTAGATATTTTTTTGCAGCATACCTGCCAGTGCTGAACAATTATCTCCTGTGAAAGCTACAACCTTGCAGTCAGATCGAAAACCATATCGTTGCACATAGTATGGACATATAGCACTGACCACTGTGGCAGTTGGTACAGGATCCCCTAACTTACTTGCTAAAGTTTCGTCTCCACATGCCTGTAAAATTACCGATAACTGTACTGTACTGTACTCCAGATCTTCTAGACCTTATGGCAGAAAATTATCGACAATAAAACATGTCTTATAGATAATAATATGATGATATTATCTATCTTTGGCCATATTAACTGGCAAACGTATAAACTCATATCGAAAAACTCATCAATAATGTCTTGTCTAAATACACAACAATCTTCTAAAATTTTAATGCATAAAACTCACCTGCAGAGCTTGTTCATGCCATTTCTTCGTGTGAATATCGAGGAGATTCATTCCAGATCCATCAGACAAATCAATGGGTGCTATTTTCCCTACGAACAGCGAACAGGCGAACGATGACACGAGAGAGATTCGTTCAGTGTTTTGGTACACTCTTGGACGTGTGCGGAACATTTTTCTTATTTGAGATCCAGTGAAACGTTCGTACGCTCTTGAGCCTGTTACCCTTGCTAACTCCTAGAATTTATTATTTATTGTATTCTTTTATACATTAAAAACCATTTTTACAAATATAATATGAATTTTCTTATTAGGGTAGGGTACATAAAAATTTCTTGCTCCAAATTTGAAGTAGCCTGGTTCGGGAAAAACGACAACATTACAGAACATCAGCTAAATAATACTGCTTTCAAGTATTGTTGTGTTCCTGTGGTAAGTAAAGTAGCTAGTACTCCTTGATAGCACGCATACTTAGCCTACTTTTTTTATTATCGTTTTTTTTTGGTATCGCATGGGAACCCATTTACGGGTGCTATCCAGGACGCCCGGGTAGGTAGTCCTAGACTGTATGTCGGCTTTAGCACTTGGGGGTGCAATACCGACCAAACCCCTGCGGGAGCTTTCAGCCGTTTTAATTGGAGAGTCCCGGATCTGCAGGCAACAGGATTCCTCCAGCGACAGGCTGGCCTTGGCGAAAAGGCCAGACTTCTCCTCCAATACATAGCCTACTGCTTGGAAACCGCTTACCGCTTTCTTTACCACTTATCATGCTGACTATATGCTTGTTTGCAACGCTAGTGGTATAAAAAAAGATGACAAAAGCAAACGCCTAAGACTAAATTATAAAACTCTTAAAAACTCTTGTCTATATTTAAGTGTCACTTTCTAATATAATTAACTAAATGTAAGATTAATCTAATGTAAAATTAATGTGATGATGATGATGAAGTGATGAAATGTAAGATTAATATGACATACGCGATATTCTCACCTCAGGACCTCCAACTGCTTCTTCTAATGCTTTACAGTCAGCTGTGGTGCTCGAGTCCATCCACACTGGAGAATCAGCCGCGAAACATGTGGCTAACTGGGTGTGTAAGAACTGATCCCCTGATAATGATGCTAATTTAGCCTCAGAGCCTTTCAGCCACCACACTGAACCGTGTTGCTAGAAAAAAAATTCATTACCAGTGGAAAGGTAAAAATGAACTACAGCTGGCATATACTTACACTATGCAAATTTTTCTTGTGTATGAGTGTATGGTGTGAATTTATAAACAAGGTGAAGACATGAAAATCATTTTCTCTCTCTCGAACATGACTCACACATGACTTTAATATAAAATATCCATCTTTTATAACTGACTGTGTAAGTTGGTTAACTGAAGCAATGTATATTCAAAGTACACACACCAATGCAACTTATATCTGTTACATTTATTAATAATGTTAAATATGTTTACGTTATTAACTAAATTTTACTATTAGTTGTTTTGTTCTTTTTTTTTCAGTAGATTCACATTATTTTTGTTATTTATTTGTAGATTTTTTTTTTTAAAGAGAATAAGTTATTTTATCAGTAAGCGTGCCAGTGCTTGTATTGATGTTATAGTAGTAGTAGAGAAGCCCACGAAGCTAAATGGGGATTTATTCGAGCGTCATAAAGACTTATTAGGTTACAAAGCTTAGATGATAAGAAGAAAAAAATGTTATATAATATATACCTTTACATCGGTGGGGGAAGGGGCTATAAGTTTTTAAATATGTAAAAAACACTGTTGCATGGACATACTTGAGCGCGTCAGATATTGATAGCATCAATGTCCTACGTTTTTTTAATAATGTACGTATGTTAATCTGATCGTTTGCACGATGCGGGTGGTTGTACTTAAGGGTTAAAAATGAAGAAAAAAAATTTAATCGAGCGCGTCAGATTTTCTAAGGGGCCGTTAAGTGCACCAAAAAAAAGCTCTCATTCAATAATCTGACGATTTCGATCTGACGCAAACTCGAGGCCATTATTATAATGTGCAAAAAAAAAGCCATTTTGAAATACTCAAGCAGGTCAGATTAAGATATATATGGTTCATCTTTATGTTTTAGACGTACCTACTGTCTCATAATCTGACGATTATCTAGAGGGATTCGCCTAATCTGACATCAAAATAGTTTTTTTTTAATTTTTTATAATCATTGAACTTCATTTATTATAAATAAATATAATAATAATAATAGCTCAGGAAATAGCATGCAAATAAATAAGTGTATGTTTTTTAAGTAGAATACTTGTATTTGTAAGAAAATAATTTTAAAAAATGCTAAAAAAAATATTTTTTTATAATTAATTGATTAACTAATCATCATCTTCATCAGTAGAATTACCTTTCTATTCTGGCTAGATTTCATCCTCAGATTGCGTATCTGTTACAAAAAGTCATTAAAATATTTGACTATTTTTTTTAATGGATAACGTGTTTTTTTTAAATATTGGAGGAAAAAAATACCTAATTCTGGAGTATCTTCAAGAATATCAGGTGTTATGACTACATCTTCGTACTGTTATACGGGTTCCCAGTGAAGAGTTTAAAAAAAAAAGATTTTTAGAAACTACAGAATTTATTTATGGGATTGAACAATATTTCTCTTAAATTAATAAAATAAAATACACGACGGTATAAAAAAAAAAGATATGGGACCGATATGAGGGATCCGAGCAGACTGACGCGAGGTTCTGTCCCTACTGCTTCGTTGGAGACAAAATGCTGATGCAGCATCTAAGGCTTGTATCACAGCGCAAAGAGGTGCATGTACTAGCTATAACAGTACGCTTTCGACAATTGATCACCTGCAAAACAGATCATTTTGAATTTTCCGTCGACAGCGTTCCATCCATAGTCCGTTGGTTAAAGATCAATAATTTTTGCATTGTGTGCATTACTCCAAAAGCATGCAATGAATCTTGTGCGTCACACTTGCTGGAGTAACTCCGATTCACAGGGTGGCAAGTTGCACGCATCGCAATTCCGGACACTCTAGGAAAAGGGTTGTGATTTGTCTTTTACCTGTACGTCCTATTGAAGATGACAATCCTGGCTTGATTGACGTCGTCTAACTTTTTCAACCCATACAAGTGGTAAGTAAAAGACTGTATGATGGTAACAGAATCCTGTACATTATGCTCCTTTGATCCCAAATCCAGAAATGCTTCTTGAAAAATTTCTGAATTCATCAGATATTGCAAAGGTTTCTTTTTCTCTCGTCATTACAATGCTGGGTTGAAATCGCAACCAGTGAATGCATGCAAAGCTGAAAGCGCCTTCGGAATTTTCGGGCCTAATTTTTTGTAGAGAGCGAATACGTCGATGTATTCTTAGTGCAGTGTATTTAGCTACACTGGAATATACACTTTTTAGCATGTAATTAACTCACCCTACCTTAATCTGACACGCTCGAGAATTTCTGATGATCAATTTTTTTTTACTAATCTGATCCTTTATCCTACACGTTCGGCTTTATACATGGGACTCATATTTGTTGGAGGTACTGAACCGGGTACAAGGTATACCTCTGTATATTAATCTGCCGTGCTGTAATAAATCCCGAAATCCCCGCTTGGGCTCCCCTACTATAGGAGGTATGAACTAGGGACGAACTTCACCCATCTGTTTAATGGATGAAAATTATTTAATATTTATTTTAATGTACTAGAAAAATAATTTCGGAAGAACCTGAAAAATCCTGGCCAGGCTATATTTAATACAAAATTGAAAAATTTATTTTTATTTAAAATTTCACCTACGAGATTGAAGAATAAATTAGTACCCTACAGTATGAAGCCTGTAGAAAATGCAAAGGTTGGGTTAACTATTAATTTCATGGCATAACTACTGGGTTGGCAAGTATAAACTGGTACATTACATATATTTTTCTAGTTACTTTCACCCACATATTTAATAAATAAAATCAAAATTAGTGCTGTTTAATTACAAATACGATGACATAGGGTTGCCTGCTAAAAGTCTGGTTTGAATGGCGATTGCTGAAGATATAATATTGCCTGACCAGGAATTTACTTGACAATTTTTACGCAATTTATCTTTAGCATACTAAAGAAGATAATTATTTAATTTCTATCAATTAAGCAGAGGGGGTAAAGATCACGTCTAGTTCGTATCTTAGACTATTATATAACATGTAAATGTTTTGTGTAATATACTTCTGATGTGTCAAAAATTAATAAATTAATTGATTAATTAATTATAATCCAAATACTACTACTATATTCTGTTCACAAGTTAGTTTTCTTTTACATTATTAAAAAGAAATAAGCAATCATGATTTGAAACTCAAAAACAAAACTAATTTCATTATTGTACATTGTACTATGTAGGCATGTGTGAAATGTGACTTAATCTAATAATAATGTATGATAAAATTGTTTCTAAAGATAAATATCTATTTATTGACGACCATAAACTGAAACATATCACTTTTAATGATAACATACTTAATTAGATATACATATTAAAGTTTATACAAAAATTCTATAATACAAAACAATTTATAAATTCATTGAGTGATACTTCTAATGGGTGTCTGCTTCTTTCAAGAACAAATTAGATCACAGCTTGATATACTGCTTTTAAGCAGTGTTGTGTTCCTATGGTAAGCAAGGTGATCGAGCTCCTGGGGAGTATGAGGAATAGAGTTCGCAATGTGTTTGCAATACTTCTGGTGTTACAAACATCAATAAGTGACAGTATCGCTTATCATCAGTTGAGGCGTATGCTTGTTTGCCGGCCTAGTTATATTAAAAAACAAAAATTGATCTAAAGAACTTACTTTTTTCGCTAGGAAATCAACCCCAAAATTATCTGAGCCTTGCTATAACCTATGTCAAAAATAAGTATAACTAATAAGTTATTTACTTTAAAAAATAAGTGTCTTGTACCTGTGCGGCACCAGACAAAGCTTCTATAGTTGAAAAATCAACTCCAGCAACAACAAGTCGATCCATCACCATATCTAAAGCTTTGACCCACAGCAGAGTAGGTGCTGTCACCTCACCCCTCCCTTCCCCTCGTACAACACCCCCTGCAGTTCTGAAATAAGAATATAATTATTACTTGTAAGTGTAACGCTTAACATATTTACACTATCTGATAGAGTGGTACTTGATAGTAAAACATAAACAGATCTTAAACATTAAACTATTGGATACTGTTATATGACAGATGCTTTTGTTAGTTTATCAGTGTGGACTTTCACTGGCAGATAGCTGATGTAACTAAGGCTACTTTTATTTTAGAAATTTATTTATTTTGCAACTGCGAACTAAACAATATTTTTCTTTATTCCACGCAGAGTCGCAGGCGCAGCTAGTTAGTAATAACATAAAATTTTGTAGATGATCTTATTTCTGGCTAACTTGGTTTCTAAATAGTAAAATAATTTATGAAATTGGTAGAAGAGTTCAATGATCACAAAACAATGAATAAACAAATCCTTCAATTTTATACTTGGTTTGTCAATTTTTAGTAATATAAATGTAATACCTAAATTCTGGAAGGTCCACATCGAATTCGACATCTGCTTCTTGTTGCACCGCATAATCTTCATCTATCACTACAGCTTTCAACTATAAATTAGTAAAAAAAAAATAAAACAACAGAAATTAAAAACTAAAATTGTTTAAAAATTGTTAAATTGTTTTAAAGATTTGATACAAATAAACTGAAGTTTTAACACGTTAAACACCCACAATATGCATAAATTATTATAATAGATTAGTCACTTTCAAAAGTTTTTTTTTTCTATACATACATTTAAAGCAAAACTGTTTGATGAATACTTAAATGAATATAATTCTATAATAACAGTCAGCAATATAACGAAATATATGTGCTAATTTAATTGTATTATCAAAGTTTGCGAAAATAACATAAAATTGACAAAAACTTTATTAAAAACTTAATTAAATTTAAAGAAACTGTAAAACTTTCATGAAATGTCATTGCTTTGAATTCAAAATTGAGTTAAGAAATTTTCAAATCAAATTCTGACTTACCCTTTGAGTACTAAAATCAAAACCTAAAAAAGTTTTTTTTCGCGTTTCTTCAATCATTTTTTTATTATTATTTTGACAGTACGGTTTGCGAAATGATACAGTTTAGCGTTCGTTCAGAAACGACCGCACCAACTTCGCGTATTTCGTGACTAAATACAATTTATTAACAATAGTCTGATTTCAAGCTATCTCATAATGCTTTAGTTTCGTAACTTTTAACTATCTTATAATCATTGTTGTTTATTATATTATACTTGATAAGGTAAATCAAGGTCATCGTATTATCATTCCTCTAGGGTAATCAAATATTTATGTAATTATGAAATATTCTTAATCTTACGTTTTACTGCTTTTAAATATCATTAAATTTTTATAATTTCATGGATAAGTAATCTTTATTTTTACTTCTGATTCAATAATTTAGTTTAACATATAAAATTGTGTTATTAGTTTTTGTTTATTGAAATTTTTGCTTATTATAGAAACTACAATTATTATTTATTAAAAAAGAAACAAACTTGCATACCTATTTTTAGCCTGAATAATTTCTAAACTAATTTTTGCTCTATTTTTATCATATTAAAATGAGTAAATATTGTGGCAGAAGTAATTTTTATTAAACCGACGCATCGCCGGATACTAACGGCTTTATGTTCTTATTAGTGGTCAAGAGCCGTTATTTCGCACGCCAACAATAACACCACTATCACGTACAAACTGCATTTATAATAATAAATCTTTTTTTGCTACATAATTACAAACAGACTAGAGAGATTTGTTCAAAGGCGTAACTTTCAATTTATCTTATTATTATAGGTATATATAATATATGAATCATTTACGAACATAGGTAGTAAAAATATTTTAATATAACAAAACAATTTTAAATAATTGTGTTTGCTCGCAAACGAAAAAAAACAACTGCAGTTTCAATTATATCGACTAGTAATACAATGTAAGCAGACGAATGAATAGTCAATTAAATATGCGTTTTTTTTAATGTCACTAGGTCGGCAAACAAGCTTACGGCTCACCTGATGGTAAGCGATTACCGTAGCTTATAGACGCCTGCAACACCAGACGCATCGCAAGCGCGTTGCCGACCCAATCCCCAATCGCCCCAGGAGCTCTGGTCACCTTACTCACCAACAGGAACACAATACTGCTTGAAAACAGTATTATTTAGCTGTGATCTTCTGTAAGGTCGAGGACTCCCCCAGTCGGGCTGCTCCATATTTTGAGCAGGAAATTCCTGATGTGTCCTACCTCAGTTAAATATTAATTATCAAAGATTACTTAAAAATCAGTAGTCAAATCTCGATCTTTGATTGAAACTAGAAGACAATCATTGGTTTTGGATTAAAACAAGAATTCAAAATCAATATACCCAGTAAAAAGCTATGAGGTACCTATACTTAATACAAAGTAGGTACTTGTCAGACCTCGATTAAATTTAAATGACCATTATATTTTAATGATGGAAAACTACAGGAGAAAAAAATCACCGAAATCGGTTCATCCAGTAAAAAATTCTAAGATAATAATAAATAAAAAAGTCGAATGAGAACAGCTCCTCCTTTTTTTGAAGCCGAATAAAAATGATCATGAACTATGAAGATATACTGATACAGGCTCATTTTTATATCATGAGCGTACCGCACGGTGTCACAACGTGCCTGTTCACCAGCAGCCATCCGTGCTTACTGGAGGCCGGAGTCCTCGCTTCGGTCTTCAAGAAAAGTGAAGAAGAGATCGTGTGATAGGTCGAAAGAAGACACAGTGCGGCCGTTCTACTCGGCGTAGATTTTGACCGGGCACGGCTACTTTCTCCGTTATTTGTGCCGAGTGTTGAATGATAAAGGGCTAAGGACAAACCCTTGAGGAAGTCCCCAGATAACAGACAAAAGTTTAATGTACAAAGTACCTCTACCAGGTAGGTAAAGGTTAATCAGTTTACGTAAACCACAGTACGTAAGTTGGAGAAACGAAAAAGTAGCGTCCTCGTCCTTTGGTCTTGTACTGTACCTTTCGAGAAACGTGCAACGATCCACCAGTTTGAATAGACCATTGCTTATGCGGCATTGACCACCAACAGACGTTTTAGACACATAAGAATGTTTTTCACCCGGGAGAGTACTCAAAAAGTAAAGTCATATAAAAATTATCAACATCTATATCATAAAGCTGAAGAGTTTGTTTGTTTAATCGCGCTAATCTTAGAGTTAACTGGTTTAAATTGAAAAAATATTTTTGTGTTCTATAGTCTTTTTAGCGAGGAAGGCAAGGAATAACAGGGGTTCCCAAACTTATTTTGCCTACTGCCCACTTTGAGAATAAATAATTTTATAGGGCCTCCTTTGAGCAATCTTTTAATTGATATTAGTTGATGTTCACAAGTTATAGTCGAGAGTCGAGAGCTCGGTCGGTGTCTAAAAGTCCTTATAGATCAAATGATAAATCGTCCTCCAAGCCTCTACACAACGCCACCATTTTTTTTTCTGAGTCTCTTACCGCCCTTTAGTACTGCAGCGCCCAAAAGGGGGCGCTATTGCCCACTTTGGGAAAGGCTGCTTTATAATATTTATAGTAGTCGTCATATAAGGAGACCAACTTTTTATGCTATATTTCGAATGTTTATTTATCTAAAAATATTCGAAATTAATACACATTAAAAAATTTATCATAAGTAAAAATATGTATGTACTTTGAACTCGTTTTGTAAATATTTTCCTATGTTTACAGTCAAATTTTCTTTATGAGATATGTACAAAAAGTACTGAATTTATTTAAAAAATTATAAATAACACCTATAAAAATAAATAAATTACAGTGTCTGTTTGTAATATTAATATAACCGCTTTTTACTAAATGCATGTGGATGTATACACGGTACATATACCAAAATAACTTTTTTTACAATTTTTGTCTGTCTGTCTCTCTGATGTCTGATTTTGACGGGACTTTCTCTGACAGATAGCTGATATAGTAAGGAGTAACTTACGCTACTTTTATTTTAGAAATTTATTTATTTTATAACTCTGCGAACTGAACAATAGCTTTATTGTTAAATTCTACGCGGACGAAGTCGCGGGCACAGCTAGTTAGCAAATAAATATTGTATTCACTATTCACACATTATTTCATTAAAATATTATTAAATTTACCAAACGAAAGCTTTTATTTAAACACATATTAGAAACCCCATTTTTTACAATAACTCTGTTGTGGTATTTTTGACCCGGTAGCGACAAACATAACTTTCCTAATAACCTCCATCCTTGTTGAAGTTAGTTAAAAGCGATTACAAGAACCGCTATGGTGTAGTGGTGCGAGTAGTCGCCAAAAACACGAACGGACGGTGCGGGATCATTCCTGCTCGGGATGGATATTTGTATTTGTACAAATAATTCTTTTTTTTTCTGGTTTGGATGTCTGTCCTTGTGGGTCTCCCCACCGTGCTTCCGGGAGCACGTTAAGCCGTCAGTCCCGGTTATTATCATAAATATTTGATAGCGATCGTTACTCATAGTAGGGAACATATCCGCAAACCCGCAGTGGAGCAGCGTGGTGGATTAAGCTCCTATTTTTCTCCTCCATGGAGAAAGAGTCCTATACCCTACAGTGGGATGTTACAGGCTAAACGCGGTGCGATCACAAATTGCAGGTACAATTTTTACCAAAATCAATCTTTTCCACAAGAATGAAAAATTCTTGTCAGATTTTCAAAAGGATTGAATTTCACGTATTAAAAAAATAACTTTAGAAAGTTCTATAAAGGGCTCTGTCGTTGGGTATAGGGTGACTAAAGTAACAGGTTCACTCGTCCGACAGGGCCTTGTTATAAATAGGCCAGAGCGATCCAGCCGTGGCTTTCCGAATGATTACTCCGCCACCCTCGTGTACAGCTCGCCATGTACTGAGTAATAACATCGGTTTTACCTACTTTGTGTTTTTTTGAAAGATTTTTCTGAATTCCTTTTATGATTATATTATTTTACAAATAAGTATATTATTTTGATTGATATTCAATTGTGTCATTAGTAAATCATATAATTGTATTTTGAGTTTTTTTATTTCGTTTATTTACTCCAGGAGAATAGTAGATTTCCAATTTTCTTTAATAGTACCTTAATAGGAGTCTTAATGTGACTTTTTACAGCCTAAATTAAGGATAGATATGTAAGCCACTATCAGGTTAAGTTGAGTATGAACCGGTTTTGCGCTTTTTCAGATTCTCGCGTTCGTAAAAACATAGAAAGAGACAAATAACCTTAGATCTAAAATAAATACATATGTATAGTATAGTTACATTTTTCATTAAATATGTTTATAATATCTTCCGTTTGCAACAATCATGAATTTCACTTAACCAAATAAAAGTTCGGTAGTGCTTGCCAAAACATCTCTCGATATTTTATTAACACACTCTATCCGCTAGACCACTTTAGTTACCAATTAGTATGAATTGCACTAAAGGTATAAGATCATCCAGAAGATTGTTTTTGTAGTGGACATCCTGACAAAACTTTAGTTTTTGATTTTTTTTTCTTTCTAAATCTGAATAATCTATATTAAATAAAAAAGAATGGATAAATTTGGCGGTAGTTTTTGGATTTCGTTCCTAACCAACTTCCAAAAAAGGAGGAGGCTCTCAATTTAATTGTATTTTTTAATGTATGTTACCTCATAACTTTTGACTATGTGGACCGATTTCGATGTTTTTTTTTTGTTACCAAAAATTGTTGCGTGTCATGTACATTAAAATTTCATTGAGATCTGACAAGTACTTTTTGAGTTACATATATCTAATAATAAGTACGTATTTCCTTGACTATTATTTCGTCAACGTAGGTTACGCGGTTTTAGGTACCTATACCTTGCTACGTGTTAGAAAATTGCTTGCTGGGTTAGAGAGTCACCCACAATAAATTGCACTCAGATCTTAAGACGGCGAGAGAATCCAACCCAAAAAGAAAAAGAGCAAAGAGGCCCGCAAACACTCGCCCTGAGGCTTATATACAGCCAAACCAGTGTGTCGCGACACAACTACCCCCTAAGGTGCACCGCAACGTAATACGATACGAGGGTATTCCAAAAAATTAAATCAGTCGCCTAGAAAAAGTAAATAGCAACGCTAGTGCATAACTGTGCTATTATACATCAGCAGGAACGAAACTACGTGCTAATAAAAATATATGCTACAATACCCCCCCCGACAGAGAAGAATTTTGCATCTCTGGCAAAATTCTAAAAAAAACTAATGTAAGGAGAGAATCTGGTAAGCTCAGGAAGGGATTATAAAATTTAACTCCATACTAAGAGAAAATAATTTTTTTTGATAGATTAATCATAAGAGATAATCGAATTACAAAAACACCACATATAACTTTGAATTCACTGCAACACTGTCTTACGACCCAATCATACTTCACTAACATACAACATCCTGAAATTCAACTATCAATGTGCGTTAACCGACCTAGACAATTAACGCCCTGACACACAGAGTGACGGTCTATAAATGAGCACCACTCAGCAGCTACTTAAAATTTTTAATTTACCAATTTTTTTTCTTTTTAATCCATATTTAATACCGTATTCCCGATGTAGGCTTTAGAATGTGCATAACACAATTAGTATCGAATATATATTCGATAGAATAAAATAATATGTGGAATCGCCACCCGTTCCAGAGTTAAGTTGTAACACAACAACAACAACAACTTATGGCGTAGGCTTTAAACAAAATAATATGAGTGAGTAGATACGTTAGAGATGCACCCAACACACACAAATTAAGTTATTGCTCAGTGGAATAACTCAACAAAAATAAACACCAAAAGTACATTAGAGATGTACCCAACACACAACTATCATAAGTCATGTACTTGTATAAGCACAAAATAAAAAAATGAGATCATCACCCGTCTCAAAAATGGAATACGTAATATAGATTTAAAACAAAAAGAAAACACAATATCAATTACCCTTACTACCAGAACTTCCTGTTAACTTCAAATCTTTAATATGCCAAACCCCAAGATCTTTACCATTCATATCCTGTAATACGTATACAAGAGGAGACCTTTTACCAACAATTCGACATTTGATAAATTTAGGCGCTAATTTCTTAGAAAAGTATTTATCTTTATCACTCAAGAAGTAAGTTTTCTTATAAACAAGATCACCAACATTAAATTCCGCAGTCCTACGACGCAAATTATAACTTGAAGTATTTTTTAAATGAGCGGCATACAACCGAAATTGAACTTTATCGAAAATACTCGCCAACTGACCTAAGTTCTCCGCATAACAGTCACGAGGAGTAAAAATCATATTTTCTATACTATCAGAGTCCAAATAATGCGAACCACACGACACTAACTCCCTACCGAAAACTAAAAAGGACGGAGTGAAACCCGTAGTTTCATTTACCGCGCTGTTAATTGCAAATTGAATTTGAGGTAAGTACCTATCCCACGATCTATGATCCTCATCGACAAAGGATGCAATACAAGTTAAAATAGTACGATTATATCTCTCAACCGGATTAACCTGTGGAGTATAACGTGGAGTAAAATGAACATTAGGAACATTATAACTTTTAAAAAATTTGATACACTCATTACTAATGAATTGCGTACCATTATCCAATATTACCGACTGAGGAATACCATGAACTAAGAAAACATTATCTTCAATTAACTTAATTATTACTTTGGAAGTTGCGCGCTTCATAGGGAAAATTAAACAAAATTTTGAAAAACAACAAGTTACAACCAATATATAATTATTTTGTTTTCTACTAATAGGCAATGGACCCATAATGTCAATTGAAATAACCTGCCAAGGACGGACACAATTCTTAGGACGACCCATGACACCTAATGTCAAATGATTTTGAGCTTTATATTCTAGACACTTAGAACAATTATTGACATAATTTAAAACATCTTTATACATTTTCGGCCAAAAGTACTTTAAATTTAATCTTTTAAGAGTTTTAAACATACCCAAATGACCTGCAGTGGGTACATCATGATTAATTGATATTATTTCCGAACGATGTTCCATAGGAATCACCTCCTTCCAATCAAACTCCGATGTTAAATAATTTTTATTTTTAGACAATCTAAATAATTTATCATTTTTAATACAATAATTTTGAAACGATGCTGGCTTATTAGCGCAGCCATTAAAAATATTAAGAAACCATTTATCATTACCTTTATAATTTGAAATTGAAAATATACTACTCACGGGAACCGAACGACTCAACGCGTCAGGAATAACATTATCACAACCTTTACGATGTTTAATCTCAAAGTTAAACTCTGATAACCTAGTACTCCACCGAGCCAAACGACCCGACGGGTTTGACAATGATAAAAACCACTTAAGGGCACTATGATCCGTGTAAACTGTAAATTTTTTACCATTATCGAGATAACAACGCCAATGTTCGACCGCTGCCAAAACCGCCAATGTTTCTCGTTCCGTAATACCATAATTTTGTTCCGGCTTGGTAAGTGACCTACTCATATATGCAACAGGATGTTCTTTCCCTTCAAAGGTCTGAGAGAGCATCGCACCAATCCCATAACTACTCGCATCCGTGTGAACTTCAAAAGGTTCGTTATAATTAGGACACCTGAGAACAGGAGCAGAGACCAAACACTCCTTAAGCTTTCTAAAAGAACAATCCGCCTCCTCCGTCCATTTAAATGGAGGTGCACCCTTACGAGTAGAAGTTAATTTATTTAACGGTGCCGCCAAAGAACTGAAATCCTTAATAAAACGACGATACCACGACGCTGTCCCTAAAAAACGTTTTAAACCCCTAACATTGGTTGGAGTGGGAAAATTAACTATTGCAGAAACCTTATCCGGGTCCGTACGCAACCCGTGTTCATCGATTACATACCCCAAATATTTCAACTGACTCCTAAAAAAACGACATTTATCAAAATTAATAGTAAGATTACATTCTTTTAAAATTTCCAATATTTGTAATAAAATAGAAACATGTTCATTGAAATCCGCGGTTGCAATTATTAAATCATCAACATAACAACAAACTTTAACCCCGAAACGGTTTCCAAACAACTTATCCACCAGTCTCTGTTGAGTGGCAGGTGCGTTAGTTAAACCAAACGCCATACGTTTAAACCTGAATGTACCACGTGACGGAATATAAAAAGCCGTTTTATCCCTATCCGATTCCTGAATCTGAGTTTGAAAGAAGGCACTACAAAAATCGATTGTTGACAAATAATGAGCATCCCTAAGATTATCTAAAATTTCTGATATATAAGGCAAACTATATGCATCCTTTTTGGTTACCGCATTCAGTTTCCGACTATCCAAACATAACCGATAGCTACCCGTATCCTTTCCCTTAGGAACCAAAAGTACCGGAGAACTCCACTCACTCTGACAGGGTTCGATGACATCCAACTCAAGCATCTTATCAACCTCCTCCGAAAGAATTCGTTGTTTCTCAGGAGACATCCGATAATATCTTTGCTTAATGGGAACAGCATCCCCAGTATCAATTCTATGAGTAACCACGGTAGTCAACCCTAAACCTTTACGCTCAAAAGAAACAGAACGAAACTGATTAATAATGCTATCAACAATTGAACGCTGATCGCTATTTAAATGTTCATAACCGGTAATGACGTCATCCGAATTATTACACAAAATAGATTCTTGCTTAAAACTAACTGAATTAATATATTTCGGACAAATTTTGAATATTTTCCAAAAGTCAATGCCTAAAATGATATCTGAATTAATTTCCGGAAAAACAAAAAATTTTATAAAATGAAGTTGATCTTCGAACGCAACCGGTAAACACAAGTAACCAAGAGAAAACAACTTGTTCCCGTTAGCCACAACCGCAGAAATAATGTTATCTTTAAAAAGAGTATAACCTCGTTGTAAGAAACCCTTATAAAAATTACCCCCCAAAATTGATATAGACGCACCAGTGTCTAAGAGACCCGACAACTTAATGTCATCTATATGTATAACGGCATAAGGCCTATTTTCAATACCATTATCATTACACAGAACCGAGTTTAATTTATACGATAAAAAATAAATTGAAATTGTTTTAAGCCAAGAATTCCAATCAGATTTAGAAAAATTAATATTATTACTAGTTTTAACTCGGTTCCAACTTACTCGTTTTTTTAAATCTTTAACCCCATTATTATATTTCGATTTACATTTAACACAATCGGGACGCTTCACATTAGGCTCTCCGCAACCAAAACAAAACACAACATTCCGATCCTTAAAACAATCGGCATAAGAGTGAGAAAACGATTTACAACGTTGACAATAAACAGTACGATTCGACGCGCGATCACCGATGGAATTAATGCTCGGCTGAATTTTACTATTGCTATTATTACTAGGCACAGAATGTTTACGCTGAGTCGGCTAGCTCAGTCGGTAGAGCATGAGACTCTTAATCTCAGGGTCGTGGGTTCGTGCCCCACGTTGGGCGCCAGTGCTACGTGTTAGAAAATTGCTTGCTGGGTTAGAGAGTCACCCACAATAAATTGCACTCAGATCTTAAGACGGCGAGAGAATCCAACCCAAAAAGAAAAAGAGCAAAGAGGCCCGCAAACACTCGCCCTGAGGCTTATATACAGCCAAACCAGTGTGTCGCGACACAACTACCCCCTAAGGTGCACCGCAACGTAATACGATACGAGGGTATTCCAAAAAATTAAATCAGTCGCCTAGAAAAAGTAAATAGCAACGCTAGTGCATAACTGTGCTATTATACATCAGCAGGAACGAAACTACGTGCTAATAAAAATATATGCTACAACCTCATAACATTTTACTGGGTGTAGGCTGTACCGATTTTGATGATTTTTGCTTAAATCGAAAGCTGATGCTTGTCTTGTAGTCCCATTTATATTTGATTGAGATCTGACGACTACTTTTTGAGTAATATTTGATGACACGTATTTACTTGATTATATATTCGTCTGCTTACGTTGTATTACGTTTAGCAAACACAATTATAGTTTACTAGCTGTGCCTGCGACTTCGTCCGCGTGGAATAGTGACTATGGAAATCATTTTTTAGATATATCTTTTGGTTTAGTTTGGACATGTGAATGGTTCTTTTTAATCATTTACCGAGAGTGATCCAAGACAGCACTTCAATTTATGCTTTCAAGGACAGGCTAAGGAATCATCTTCTCTCCGAAGCTATGAACCTCTCATAATTGTTGTACTCTCAATATATGTACGTAGGTATGTATGTGTGTATGTATGTATTTATGTATGTATATGTGTACGTATGTGGGTATGTATGCATGTATATGTGCATGTAACCGTGTATGTATTTAAGTATATATGTATTTTATATCACTAATTTTGAATGTATATATTGCAAAATAAGTATATGGCTTTTTTCATTTTTTTTTAACTTTTTGTTCAGTTTTTTTTTACTTTATCACAAATGCGCTTATGAGTCCCGCGATAACATCTTCTCTCACCACCATGGGTAGACTGGTAGAGATCTCTTACAGAGATAAGTTCGCCCTTGCCAAAATTCTTTGTAAAAATGACTTGTAATTATGATTTTTTTTAAAGTGCAATAAAGAATATATATGGTTCTAATATTTTGCCTCTTGCTGCATACTTATAAAATTCACATAAACGTTACATATTTCCATACAAACTTTTCTCCTCTATTCCAAATTGTTATTTGACACCCTTGAGAGTAAAGGTTGAACTTTGAATGTCATATTTATTTATATCGAATCCACAGCCTTAAAAATAAGTTTAAAGCTTCTAGCTCCAAAAATGACGATACTTCCATACAACTTTTCATCCCCACCTTTCTACACCTTACACCCCTTTTTTCGAATTAAAAATGTAGCCTGTGTCCTTTCTTAGGCCCTAGACTATCTGTGTACCAAATTCCATTTAAATCGGTTCAGTAAATTTGGCGTGAAAGCGCGTCAGACAGACAGACAAACAGACAGAGTTACTTTCTCATTTATAATATTAGTAAGGATTATCTTGCGAATAAAAAAGAGTCCATAATAAATCATGGCAATTAACACTGTCACATATTTTTTATGTTTTGTATTAAAACTGATACTGGTTTAAATTAATTATGTAACTACTGTTGTACCTGTAGGACTGACCACCATTCTGTTTACAGACATTAAATAAATATATAATATAAATAAATAAAAAATAATAATAAAAATAATAAAAAATAAAATTCTTATGTTTACAGTAGATACTACGCTTAGTTAAAAGTAGTTTAATATCAAAATACTACTACTACTGCGTTTGTCTTGGTACTGCCCGGACTCGAACCTGTTGTCATCGTTAATTTTATTATATCTATCACGCTACATCGGGTTCGGAGAAAAGTGAGAGCTTACTGAAGAAAAAAATATCTTAAGCAGTATGACAAAAACGTTTACTTTAATATGTTTACTAAATTTTCAGAACGCATCAATATCAGACGAATGAAACATAGTTATATAAAATATATAATATCCATGTATAAGGGAATCGATAGTAAGACAATATTAAATAATCGTAGCCTACATTTTGTTTCTAAAGTAGGTAGGTTGTTGGTGTCAATACAGCGTGCTGGTCGGCGCAGCTCCGTGGCGCCGGCGACTGCCGGGCGCCGGTGGATGCTGCGAGCCTCCCGCTGTAAACAAGAGCTTTCGATTGGAACCCAGGGCGCACGCGCGCCGCGCTGTGAGCTTGGCAGGACGTACGGTTTTACTACTTTTATTAGTTTACGCGCAGCTTTAAAATCATTGTCCGATCGTCATCCGCGTGATTTCATTTTACGTGATAGTTGATTTTTAAAATAACATTAAAAGAACATTACTTAAACTTTCTTGAAATTAAAATTGTAAGCTTAAAAAAAACCGGCAATACTGTTTATTCGATAACTTTTCCTGGCATTATTCAGAAAACCACATAGGTAACGTTTCGGTAAATATAATTTCAATTGATCTAGGACTTTATTTGAGATAAAAAATCGATAATGGAAGCTCGGACATCGTATCAAGGTGAATGCGTGTGCAGATCCGGCGGCGGCGTAGATTGTGGCGGGGCCGCGGGCCGGGGCGGGGCGGGGCGCGCGTGCGCGGGGCGGGGTGGGCGCGGGCGGCAGACGCGCCGCGATGGTGGGCCGCGACAGCCGCTCGGAGAGCGCGGCGCGCCCCTGGGCGCCGCGGCATGAGTAGCGCGCCCGCCCGGCCCGGCCCGCGCGCCCGCCATGGCGCAGGCCGCGCCCGCGACCCAACGCACCCACTCCTTCGCCAAGAAGACCTTCCACAAGCCCACCTACTGCCACCACTGCTCAGATCTGCTGTGGGGGCTCATCGGGCAGGGCTACGGCTGCGAAGGTACGCGTCGCGCATGCGCCCCGGGCGCGTCGATACCGGCCGCGCGCTCAGCACGACCAGCGTTATGCAACCCGCCCGGGCGTGTCCCGCCACCCTTCCTTACCCTCCCCCTATAGAACCTTCGGACCTCCAAGGTCTTCTCGCGTAAGACTTTCCAAAGACCTAAGATCGTACTCCGCAGAACCTATCTTTCCTTCTACTATCTCCGCCTCGACCGCCATTTTCGACCTCGACCTTCACCTTAGTTGTAAAGTGCGATTCCGCTTAGCTTTCGCCCCTTAAAGCCTGAAAAGTCCCCTCATAAGATATATACTGTTTAAAACCTAAGTCCATTCAAGATGTAAGACGGTCGAAGATATCAAATAAGTTGAAAACAAAACGTGTCGGTAGAGCGAGTGAACTTTCATATCGATCGATCTGTTTTGTATGAGGTTTTTTCCTAGCGGCGCGGGGCGGGGCGCATCCCCCTCCCGGCTCGAGACGTGGGGATCTCGATCTGATAGATAAGCCCTACGATTGTGGTAAGCCACGACCCCCATTAGGGTTTCGATATTTTGCAACGTGCCTCTCCCTACTTGGTGGTACAACACGATATGCTCACGGTGGCAAGTTTCTGAAACACCACGCGCGGTACGCACGTACCGTAATCATTATCATCGTCAAATAGAATACCACCCCAGAAATATCTTAACAAGCAAATTTTATGATTAATTATAGAAATTAGAATTCCCATATCATCAATCATTACCACATTATGAATCGTCTCTACTTCTCCGATTGTAAGTACCTAATGTAATTTATAGTACTTAATAATAAGTGTTTTGTAAGTAATAATCAATATCTTTAGCTGTAACTGCCATTTCTTTATTTTTATTTTGTTATTCTCAATCTTCTTATTTCGTGGCATATCTACAATCTCTAGTTAGGTACGTCTTAAATCTATACTAAAATTAATAAATTTAAAACTACACCAATAAACTTGAATAGTTACACGAGAAAACCTATACTTAAATGAATATTAAGTTTTTTAATGTTATATTATCATCAATCTTACTTTGTTTTTGAGTCCAATCTGTCAAAACAGTCTAAACTTGATATTCAATACTACCAAAAATATGTTCCCATAAATCGACTATTCCATGTAACAGTATTTTCCTTATTCCGTATTTGGTATAGTTGACGTAATTTATCCGTATACCTACTTATGATAAAGTATCTACTCCCGAATAGACTAACACTCGTGGCGTCGCGCGTCGTGTAGCTGCACCGTATTGATTACGCTAGTCACTGAGAGAAAATGTGGAAATATCCTATAATATTCCACATATCGCATGTTTTACGACGTACCCCTAATACGGCTATCGAAACTTATTTAACGTGTATTAAACTTATTTATCATTGTCGTTTCAAAATCATAAAAATCGTTATTTATACTTTTTTAAGAATGAATTCATAAAGGTTTATATACGATACTTATCTAACTATTTTGTACTCTGTGTATTTTTTGGAACAAAGTTCCTTACGGCAGGCTTGACATTTGACTGGGCGACCGAACTGAGAAAAATGTGATACTAAAACCGTAAGAAAAATATATAACGGAAGTGACGTAATATCAGTCACAGGACTGTATAATATGACGTTTGTAAAACTAAAAGTAAACTTTTTTTTAATTATTTATGTAATTTTATACTGTCAACAAAAATAAATAGACATATGTTTTTTTTTATTTCACTTAATAGTTTGAATTATTATTATTATTATTATTTTGTTTGATTTATTTTATTTTACGGTATTTGTTATTTTTTTTAAATACTAAATTTCCTAAATACTTTTATTTACTTAATTAAAAACTAATCAACAAAATTAAAAAAAAAAATCAAGAACTAGAAAATATCTATAAAAATCAACATTTTTTTTCAAATTGTGTTCCTTCTATACTATCCGAAGGGACTTCGTTCCTACCCGGTGTCCCATGACACCACATAATTAGATATTTTTACTTTTTTAATTTTTACATCTTTGAAAAGACTTAATATACCTACCCACGTTTCATAATTAGTTAGATTTTTATAAGTAGTATATTATATATATTACGTTTTATTATATAATATTACGTAATATTTGAATTTATCTTTATAAAGACAATAGTGAAAAACAATATGGAATTATGCTATTGTCCATCTTGACCCGATGTAGTTATTCTATTTAATATAAACTATTAACCGTAAAAGTATTATCATCATCATCATTTCAGCCTATCACAGTCCACTGCTGGACATAGGCCTCTATAAGTTCACGCCAAAAGTCATCACGCTGGGCAGGCGGGTTGGTGACCGCAGGGCTGGCTTTGTCACACCGAAGACGCTGCTCCCCTGTCTTCAGCCCGTGTATTTCAAAGATAGCAGTCGGATGGTTATCCCGCCATCGGTCGGCTTTGTAAGTTCCAAGGTGGTAGTGGAACTATGTTATCCCTTAGTCGCCTCTTACGACACCCACGGGAAGAGAGGGGATGGTTATATTATTTACTACCGTAGCCATACATTTAAAAATAAATAAACTTAATGTATAAATTTTGTACCTACATACATGCGTATTAACGGCTTGTTAGCCCTTTTATACTACGGCATAGAACTGTAAACTTCTTTGATCGCACATACGTTATACTTATATTTAGAAAGGTAATTAGAGGACGTAATATTGTTACGTCATAGAATTATCAATCAGGATTACGAATTTAATGTAACAAATACTGAAATTATTTCTATGAATTACTTGGTAAGCTATTTTACGCATGCTCTTTTTTTTTTTGGCAGACTTTTAATCATATTCAGGTATTGTCTTCGTTTTTCATGATAATAACCACTCGAAAGAAAATTGTAACTATGAAAATTCATATTAAAATCAGAAATATCCATAGCATATATCAGAAGCGAAATATGGATATAGTTTCAGCGGTATTTGTTCGTGTATAGGTATACCTGTTGCCTGTTGCTGTTGAAATCTGTCACACGTGAATTTGTGATAGTAGGTAATAGATACGTAACACATTTGTGTTATTCCAGCCTATATCCTCTTTATTCAAAAAATTTATCCAGACCCGTTTAGCTGGCATAATTGTGAGGCAAACGTCGAATTTCAATTCGTCGTAATTTCACATCCATAATAGTATTCGTCAAGAATACAAGTTTTTTTTTTAACACATTTATAATAAAAAAATCTAAAGTTAATAAAACACATAATTTATTAATATTGTAAAGAAAATAAAGAATAGTTTCGGTAAGGATTTCGCATCATTCAAATCCCGATTGTCAGAAATCTTCTCAATCTCCAAGTTATTACATAATGACAACATATTTTCTTCTTATATAGGAGTAACTATTTTTAAAACTCTACAAACGTCTGGCAATTATGATTACTTTTCTAAATTATCCGTGTTCTTTATGTGTGTTTATACTCTCAAAACTTAATTAATATACTTGAAACGAATGGACTTATCAATCAGTATCTTAAAGAGTTTAGCAATCACATGATTTCAAGTAAACCTAAGAATAAAAGTAAACGGATACTAAAATATGGAGATGGCCATCACAGCATATCGCCTTAAATTACACAGCTATACAAAAAATGAAAATAATTTCTAATTTTTTTTATTAATCTTATTAAGTTTTCATTTTTATATTTGGGTCGTCTGGAAGAAATGAACAATTAGTCATAAGTCTCTCCATTATACTTCATATGCTTCCCATTATACTTTATATATCTTCTAGCTTAGTTTGTAATGTATTTGTGGTATATAATAAAGTATAAAAATAAAATATAAATAAGTAATATAATCTTGTACAGATTCAAATAGTGATGTACTAAACATATTTTAAAAAAATGCTTAAAAAATTAAGGGAGGATCTATCTATGAGATAAAACTATACACATTTTTAATAATCGTTACAATCGAAGACGTCTTTAAAAATAAAATAAAAGTAACTCGAAACTAAAAACATTAAAATTATTATCAAATAATTCAATGACCAAACTAAATTCCATGTTAACCATAACTAATCTTTTGTCATAAATACCTAATATCTAAAGCTCAAGACGTGTGACTAACCTTATTTTACTTGAAACGGGTTAAAAGATTTGATGGAGATAAGAAAATATCGGACACGAAAACCACTCTTACACTACTAGGCTATAAACGGTATTATATAAAATTTTGATGTCCTCTATCGACCTATTTAGATAAGCCGTGTATCTTTCAAGAAGCAAAAAACTAGAATATAGGTATTGTGGGTATTTACAATATATATTTTATAAGTACAACATTTTTAATAACATTTTTTAATCATTTGAAATAATTCAAAAGATTCATTTGACTTGACATTTTTCTTTTAGACGTCTTTAAAATGATAAGCTCGAAAACACTAACTGACAGAATATAAATGTATTCACTTCAGCCTATCACAGTCCACTGCTGGACATAGGTCTCCACAAGTTCGCGCCAAAAATGGCCTGAACTGGTCATGTAAAATATGAGTTGACACATGAGCCCATAGCCACGCTGGGCAGGCGGGTTTGTGACCGATAAATAATACATTTATATAGAGGAAATAAATGATTACAATTCTCCATATACATCCCCAAACCTTACTTATTAATTTTCATAAAAAATTACCTGCGAAACCTTTGTTAAAACCTTAAATTTCCTTATTTAACCTCTCTCATTCCTGAGCTGTAATCAAAGATCAAACACGTCGAAAACGTAACGTATTACGTTAACATATTAAAGTTTCTAAATATGTCTAAACTGATGTTTCACTAACCTTTTAATAATTTTATTTTTAAGCTTTTGTTCCTACTAATAGCTACTGTAATTTGCAAAGATGTCAGATGCCTATAAGGAAAAGGTTCTCCATCTTTAGATTTTAACTGAAGTTTTTCTTGCAACATTATTGCTAGTCGAAATTGTATTCCAAAATTATTTGATAGAACTACTTTAAATAAGTATATTTTGTGTTTGAATCAAAATACTAGCTGACTCGGCAAACGTTGTCTTGCCCGCTGAACGCTATTTAAAAATAGGGGTTGGTGGTAGAAGGATTAAAATTTAGAGTTGTATGTATTTTTCAACGCCAAATCATAATAAAATAAAGAATAAATAATTTATTTAAAAATTAAAAAAAAAATTGGTCGAACTACCCTTAATATTTAGGAGGATGAAAAATAGATGTTCAATTCTCAGACCTACCCGATATGCACACAAAATTTCATAAGAATCGGTCAAGCTGTTTCGGAGGAGTTTAACTACAAACACCGCGACACGAGAATTTTATATATCAGATTAAATTTGGTCCTTATATAGTGAACTTAGACTCGTAGCTCTTCGTAGCAAATCGTAGAACGGACAAGACAAAGAGAAAGTAGAGTACAATTTATTTCAATATATTTATAAGGATAACTATGATGAATGATTATTATTATTATTATTTGGTAAATAGTTTTTACATTTTTTTTTAAATGTTTTAAGCCATTAATCATATTCAAAAAGAGCCCATTTTTATTAACGTATCTTATACTTGACTCGTACGTGGTTTTTTATTCCTGCCAATTATCGAACGATACAAATAGATTTTGTAAGTATCACTTTGTTTTAATGACATGTCACTTTACAATATAAGCGTTACAAGATTTTCTTACACAAATAAGATTTTTCGTACTACCAACTTCTGAGATTAAATAAATGAACAAACAAAGTTAAAAAGTAATTTCATATTACAAAATAAATCTTAAGCGTATCCCAATAAACTGTGAACACTATTTCTATATTTTTAGAGCACAACAATGTATTATAAAAAATCGTAAATGAAAAACCATACAACCGCGTTCACATATAGAATACGCACATAGAGTTTCCTGTAATGTCACAATAAATGGAGCTTCCCTTAAAGAGACATGTGATAATAGCATTCAGCGAGTCTCACAGCCGTCACGATACAATAACCGTCGGCGGTGACAAAGCGAGCATACAATGCAGCAGAAACAATGGACATACCCAACTAGAACACGAAGATAAACAGATACCAGGGGTGCGTGGGTGACCGTTAATTCTATACAATTCTTTATTGCAAATGAAATATAATATATAAAGATTTCAAATAAGTGACGTAGGTGGTAATGAACATATATATCAAAAAAATATTTCCAGAGATTCCAGAGAGAGATATTTTCAGAGATCTAGTCAACCATTTTGAGACCGAGTGTTTTGAGACTATCCACCCTGTTATTTATGAACTAATCAGTTCTGTCGTAATTTGGGTATATTATAATAATCTGCTGCTGTCGTAACCACCTTGGAACTTATAAAGCCGACTAATAGCGGTATAACCACCCAACTGCTGGCTTTGAAATACACAGGCCGAAGACGTGCAGCCGTGACTTCGGTGCGACAAAGCCAGCCCTGCGGTCACCAACCCGCCCAGCGTGGTGACTATGAGCAAAACACATGAGTTCACGTTATTTTTGGCGTAAACTTGTGGAGGCCTATGTCCAGTAGTGGACTGTGATACTGTATAGGCTGTAATGATGATATAATGATGAATAACATGTGAATACAACGTGACCTTGAAATAACCCTCGCCTTGTCGTCCGCCAATGTGCTTTCAAGAAATAAATGGATCTAATTTAATTCTAATTTTTCGTACACATGAAGTCACGACATTTTCGGCGCGAAATTGTGGAGCCTATGTCGACCAGTGGACTGCGATAATATTGTATAAATATTGTGAGTGGGAAATTGAAGAGAAATACCCGAATAGTTAGAGCGCCTGGATATTTCAGAAAGCTCGTACGTTTAATTCGGGGCACAATTATCAAACCTAAAAGCCTCCAACTATATTTTTAAAAAAGTTGCCACATGTTTGAGAGGATATATTGAAATCGTTACCTGTAATAGAAGAGATCTTTGCCGATATGTCGTCTGACTTTATCCTTCCAAACCTCATTCATATTATTTAAAACACTATCAAGTTTCATTTTGATTATATTTCCAAAAAGTATTAAAACGGCAACAATGAAAAAGGAAACTAATAAATCTATAATAATAAATATTTTTTTTTATAATAATAAATATTTATTTTGTTTTCTCTCACACAAAATAGACACAAAATACAAATTTCAACATTAACGAGGCAAAATCTGTGTGAGAGACTGGCGACTGTACTAGGAGACCTGTATTACAGATTGCCAGTCCCTCCACAACACACATCAGTATTAAAACGGCAACAATGAAAAAGGAAACTAATAAATCTATAAAACTATTTCAATGTATATTTACTGCTCTGTAATACCGACATAGCAGAATGTATTAACTGTAAATTTTAGTGTGATATTTAAATACGACTAACTAGACCTTTGAAAAATTTTGTATCCTAGTATGATGCAGATTTATAGCAACCAAATCAGTGCATAAGTAAAGAATAGCCTCACACGAAAACTTTTAAACGATACTTGCACACGATATATGAACAATCTCTCAGAACTTGTGAAGGATATATTAACAATCTCTCAGTTTAATATTCACCCACACGTGGGTTACGCGTGGACAGCACGGAGGTCTTCCTTAGAAATTTTCCAAAATAAATTTCAGCATAATGTACGATAACATTAGGTACATAATAATAAAAATGGCGATACGTTAAGTAATTAATAACAAAAACATATAAAAGTATTCTTTTTTTAGTCGTAATTGATTAAAGTGCTTTATGAAAATAGAATATCCGCTCATATGTAATTATTAGTTGTATGACTCCACGCTATTTATAAATAAAAAGAAACGTGAATGAGCCGCGGGGGAAATCGCTTTAGGTATTAAATTCGAGTATGTTTTATTACGTTCTTCTACTCAATTGGGACTTTTTTACAAGTTACGTTTGTAACTAGTTAATTATCAAATTAATTTTAATAAAGTTATTACTTTAATATTTTAATTTTATTAATTTTTAACTATAGTACTATACAGCAAAAAAGAAAAACTTAAATTAAAGAATTTTACGAAATTAAAGACTATCGTATTACATGACCTAAAACGTGAAACCGATTTCAACGATGTCAATAACACTTACCTACTATTTGTGCCTATATTAAACAAAACAATAATCAGAAATTACAATTTTTTTTATTTCAAAACATATCAGTTGTATCTACCTGCGTCCAAAAAAGCTAATATTTCTAATATGTTGTGACAGTTAAGCATTCTATTTTTAGAAGTGCTTGCATACAAGTTGAAGCACGCCAGGATCCGCCCGGCGTATGTAGGCCAGGCCTGACGTCACCGTGGTGACCCAGTTCATACGCCATTGAGACACGCGCGTCAATGGTGTCCCCTCCGTCCTCGGTGTACACGTGGTGTGTCAAAAATTAAAAAAAAAGCAGCCATTGATCTATAAAAATACTCTGAAAATTTCTGTCAAAAATCAAAAACATTTGTACTATAAAGATTCCGAATAAAAAATATAGTGACGTCATTAATTGAAACGTCTCAGAGAGCATTATTAAAATTCATAAAATGCACGTTGTATTTGCAATCTTGAATAACAAAGTGAAAGCTGTTAGAGCTGTAGAGTTTGGTTTTGAAAAGTTCCCCCTTTGTCTATGCCGAAGTTGGTGACAGCGTTCGAAGCATAATAGTCACAGGTTGTTCTTAGCAAGTGCCCAGTAACAAAAGCTTGTCACAATGCAACATCGCACTGATGCATTTATAACAGTAACAAAGGCTCAGTTTAAAAAGTTTAAACTATGAATGTGCCTCTACACTGCGCGCCCAACTCTGACGCTAATGACGACGGAACTTAATGTTTCTCTGTTAATTACACGCAACCTGGATTTTTTTCTTTCCGTAATGAGATCCTTTTAACGTCTAGTAGTTTCATAATTTCACCATAAGACAACCATTAAAATCATTGGCAAAAATATCACATTATTGACTACCAGAACTACGAAAGAAGCGTTTAATATTGTATGGGAAATGTAGGTAGGTGTTATTAAGCTTTATAAAGCTTGGCAACCACTAAGAATTTTCACAAGTAAAAAAATATTTACTTTAAAATTATAAAATTAATGAGTGAACTATAAAAAATAAATTAGACTTCCGAAATTCTCGCGGCAAAACTGGCATTAAATATAGGTCAAAACATACTCACAATGCATCTATTTATAACAAGGAAAGCTAAAATAACATCTAGTATTCCTGTACAGACGTAAATAAACTTACGCGCATTGGTCTAGTTCGCGAGTCGGGCAACATTGACAGTGTTGCCCTCCTTCTGGTTAATTATGATTTTTAAGAGAATTAATAATAACAAAACTGTTTTGAGATCCTTGAATTCTACTTTCTTAAGCGAAATAAATGTGAATATTTGGCAGGATTTTTATTACTCGATTTTTATTACTCTTTTACGCAAAAACTCAAAACCAATTGAAATGAAAATTGGTACGTAGTGAGCTGAAGCGTGGTGACTATGGGCAACACACATGAGTTCACACCATTTTTGGCGTGAACTTGTGGAGGCCTATGTCTAGCAGTGGACTGTGATAGGCTGAAATGATGATGATGATGATGAGCTGAAGTGCCAGAATCTATAAACTACCAATGTCGCCATTCTGATAGGTTAGCAAGTTATACGGGTAAAACAAATGTAATGGATGTAAAATGCAAGTTATAAGTGACGTACAGCTACTGCATTATTTAGAATAACTTAATTGTTAGTAATCGATAGACTGAAACTACTAAGTCGAATTTAATAATCGTGTTAGTATTAGAAAGTTTCATTATCCAACCGTATAAATAGCTCATATATAATCCAAGGTGTCATAAAAATGGAACGGTTACCTTATGCATAGGCGTATTCAGAATTTTGTAAAGGGTAGGGCGAAAGCAAATAAATGTAAAAGCTGGACAAGTAGAAACATACTTAGTTGAAAATTCAAAATTCTTTTTTCTTTAAGTACCTTCACTATCTAATCTATTTAATATTATATATATTAATAAATAAATTACATATCTAAAAATCATATTATTAGCTTCAAGTCAGGATGCGGCAAATGCCCCATTTTGCCCCGCTGTGGTTACCATGACCACAAATATAAAACATTTACTAAGAATTGAAGTTGTTTGTTGACTCATATGATTGTCACACAGAAAATATTTTATACGTATACATAACTTATTCACAATATAATAAATTTCAAAACTAGTTAAGTCCACTTTTCCACAATTCCACCTAGGTACGACGATATCTGAAACTTAAGTCTTTTATATAATAACTAGCTTTTACACACTGAATTTTTTTAAATAAAAAGTATCCTATGTTACTTCTAATATCTCCAAGAATATGTGTACAAAGTTGCACGATGATCGGTTGAGAAGTTTTCGCGTGTAAGCGTAACAAACTAACTTACATTCACATTTATAATATTAGTAGGGAAATAGGCTATTTTTAAAATAGGGAAATATCTAAAATGATTTTAGAAAATTATTTTATATTAGACTTTGTTTTAAAGGAACTATATTGGTTTCAATCAACGATACAAGCGTCTGGTAATTTTTTAAAAATGAGTTTAATTTGAAGATAACCTATTTCTAAAATTATATAAAAATATAAGATGCATTACATCTGTTTTTATTTCAGTTATACTTCACTGTTTTCGATAACGTAGGTATCACATTTCAAATAAGTATTTATATTTAACAAACATATAAAATATTTAAGTAATTTTTTGTTCCATTTTTAAATATATGTTTTTTAACACGCTTATGAAGACCATAGGCTATATAAAATTACGGCAATCGTACAACGCGAATGATTATAACTGACGTCAACCTGTAAAAATACTTACCTTATTAATTGATAGACCTTTAAAATGTCATTATATTGTTGTCAAGTTGATTACTGAATGTTAAAAGCATTCGATATTTTAAAAATAAATAACATATCAAAAATATGTTTTCATTCCAGTACTATACAGTGTTTTGTGATTTTATCGTATTTTAGTTTTTGTAGCAAGGTCTGCGTAGCGGCGGGCAGAGCGTAGAGCCAGTTCGTAGGCCTGGCGTAAGCACTATGTATAGACCTCTATGCACAAATGTTATATTTTTATACTTCTATAACAACCGCGCTGGTGCAGTTGTGTCTACACCGTGTAAACACTGGCGGTTTGCGGGTTCGATTCCTCCTTTTGTCATGAATAATTGTATTTGTACAAATATTTGTTACCGGTTTTGATATCTGTCATTGTGGGTCTCCTCACCATACCTTGGAAAGCACGTAAGGCTTGTCGGTCCTGGTTGTTATCATATACACCTGATAGCGGTTGTTATTCATAGTAAGGAATATTATCCGCTCGCGTGGAGAGCGCGCGTGGAGCGCGCGTAGTGGAGTAGCGTGATGGGTTAAGCTCCGATCGCTCTCCTTCATAGGTAAAAAGCCTATGACCAGTAGTAGGATATTACAGGCTGAATTGTATATTTTAATACGAATATGTAAAATAGCAATATTCAAAATCACATTAATAATAAACAATACCTAATACAAATAAATAATTTTAACAATAATTTCATTATATTAAAACTAAAACAACTAATTACAGCAACACAATGTCAAATATGATATTTAATAAAATAGATGTGCATACATACAACGGACACGTAAATTCTACTATTTCAAAATAAAAACATGTACCCAATAAAAACATATAATATGATTCTAATGTATTGTTCACTTCGATATCTAAGGCAAATACAACTTAAATAAAATAAAATTAATAAATGTCACGACAATTTGAAAAATACAATTACAATAATAAAATGAAACTAATTACAATCACACAATGTCCAATATGAATAATAATAATAATTAATATTTAAAGCTTTCGCTCCGGCATTTGTATCGCAAGGTGTCTATTGCAGCAATGCCGGAGGTAGAAGCAGTCAAAACGCTCCGCGATCATCTTCAGCACACTGTTTTGGCTACCCCTTACTCTACGCACAAAAGATGCGCATCGCTTACGCATGGTGGTGTGGAAGCAGTCGGTTCTTGCGTCTGCAAACATGCCTGAGGCGCTGCAGCATCGGTGCAGCCCCAACAGTATCCTGAATGCATTATTGTAGAGGACACGGAGGTCACTGTATCTTTTCTTTGTGTAGTCAGCCCATAAGCTACACGTATAAAACGAGGTACAATATGCTCTAAAAAGTGTTATCAGATTGATATTTACATGTTCAACGTAATTCTTAAAATTGGCATATATTTTTTATTTATGAACCGATTGTCATGAATCAAACACTAAATGTTAACTTAAGCTTACTATAATATCTTGGTGGCGAATGCTAGCGCGACCCCATCTCGCCCCACCCAGGCGGACGACTGCTCACATGTGGTGGTTTTTTAATCAGTAGGAGTCTGACATAACCCTCTGGCGCCCCCGCGCTGGAGGGTATCCATGAAGGATTTTCCCCACGTAAAAAAAGCTTACCACAATATGTTAGTGAAAACCACATCTTAATCGGATAAGCCGTTTCCGTGATTAGCGTGCACAAACGCACACACAAACAGACAAAAATTATAGCAATCATTATTTTGGGTCCCATTTGCGTTGATAAAGGTCTCAATAATATTTTTTCTCATACATGTACATACAGCGATCCGTTACATTTTTATTACATGTATTTTATTACATGATATGTAAGAAAAATTTAAAATGTGACAGTTTTTTAATTATACACAAGACAATCATTACTGTTATTGCGCAGAATAATCTAAAATCAAATTCAAAATCAGTCTGCAAATGGAAAACATACTAAAATGACTGCCACTGACACAAACAGACACTGCTATGTCATTATTTTAGACCACCCAAATTGATAATACAGCGTATGTTACATAGGTATATTATACATGCAGTATTTTATTTATTTAAATACAAAATACAATTTACTCAAAATAGCATCAACAGGCGAGTGTACTAAAACTTTATCCTATAAATAGACATCTATTACTTACCGTGTTTCGTTAAAATGTTTACGCGTTGAATGAAACATCAAACGATGTTCTGAACCGGAACCAGGAGACACCTGCAGGAAAGTTCCATGTACAGATTAATTAGCTTAATTTTATGATTTACCTCGAAGAAAAATCGTTTTTGGTTCAAAGAAAAAGTAATTTATTCGTCAATTTGAGTCTAAAGCTTGCATACAAAGATTAATTGAAAATAGTTCATTAGTTTAAAGTCATTAAAGAGGCTTCTGATTATAGGAGGAACAACACTACAGTAAACTAAAACTTTTTTTAAGCATAGGATAGATATTCAAAGGCTATAGAAGACCAAGAATGTTTTCCCGAGAATTATATAACACCGAATTTCTTGTGTATCACTTGCTGTCAAAAGCATCATAATAGTCTCCATAATTTGTAATTTGAAAGAAGTTTATGAGAAATTAATTCTCATCACCACTAAAACTTTCGTTCTAAGAGAGTGGGTGAAACTTACTGGTCAACAAAGATAAGAAGACACACATATTTAGTTTAAAATTAACGTAAATGAATACTCTATGTCTGTAGTAATTTCTTTTAAAATCCTATTAATATAAAAACTAATTTAAGTAGTTTCAGTTGTTGACGTTTATTAATGTTGATTTCTTTTAGCCTATATCATTATTCAAAATATAGCCTTTCGAATTTATAGAAAAATCAAACAAAAAAATTAAACATAAGTATAAACTATATATATATATATATATATATATATATATATATATATATATATATATATACCTATAGATATAACAATATCACAATCTGTACATAAAGGCAAATTTGCTTTATATATCACAAAATATTAGGTACATTTGTCATAGTTAACAATAAGGATCACGAAAGGGGTTAGGTGTAGTATAGGTGTTTTGTAAAACAATAAATAAAAAGTTTTGAATTACACATTACCTTATATTATACCAAGTTATTTGTGGTTATTTTCTTTGTTTTATCGTTGAAACCCACAGTTCAACGTTTAGACAAAATAATAGTATCTTATATGATCTTGAATACGTCGTTATTATTAATTAATCTCGAACAGAAATTCGTAACTCGTAATTATTAGCGTTACATCTTCTATACGAAGTTGAATCTCCCAAACGGGGAAAGAGCATCCCGCGGTTAAGTCAAACGCGATCGCGGCCGGCGTGCCATTGGCTGGTTCGCGCGTGACGTAAATGCCGACCTCCCGCGCCCCCGCCGCGCCACCCGCCCGCCCCGAAGGCCGTCGCTAGCTTCTGAAAAATACACACGCTTTCGGACGAAACGACTTTTATTTTTTACGAAAAGGTGTTTGTATATGTAAGAGAAATCTTAGTTTGCTTAAAGTTGTAAGTTTTTTTTTCTATAATATTTTTTTTCTACATTAATAGAAGTGGAAATGATTTCTAACTAACTGTTATAACGGACTATGATACATTAGTTCATTATAGATTCTAGATGTCTATCGAGTTACGGTTACATTACATTACACGGGTTCGTTAAACGACTGAACCGATTTTCATCAAACATATCTAAAAACACTCGCCGGTAACTCACCTTTCATATAAAGAAAAAAACTAAATTGAAATCGCTTCACCCGTTCGCGAGCTACGGAGCCACAGACAGACAGATAGACAGACAGACACGTCAAACTTATAACACCCCTATTTTTGCATCAGTGGTTAAAATTTTAGAGATAAATGAAAGGATTGGATGATTATTTTTACGCTTAAATTCCTGAACTATTGACGACGCTTCTTCTTCTTCTTCTGGTTAAAATGGCTTTCTATAATGCCAAATGAGCACAGATGATTTCGCCAACGTCACGTAGAATGGAGAAAAAAAAGCGAATTGGTTTCTTTGTCAAATTGAAATCAGTTGTGCAATTTATCACAAGTTATTTCGCCAATGTCATTTCGGATATAAAAGACAGAGTAGAGTTCGGCGTGGTCGAGAATTTAACCTCAATATAATTTTTAATGATATGTCGTTACATACATATATATTTTTTTATTAATTACGAATTATGAACTTAATAAAACAGTTCAAACAAAGTAACCGGCATAAGCTTGCAACGGAAACGCGTGTAAAATCGAATAAATAATATTTCATAGGTATGAAATGTTTCCATTGCAATCACACGACCACTAATTAAAACCTGTTTGCGACTGTTGCAAACAGGAATCGGGTCAACAGCCGATTTAATTTATTTGAAAATATTTTTTGAGCGTACAAAGTTTAGCTACAATTTTTTTTAATTTATTTTTTAATCTATATAAGTTAACTTAATTAACATGTACCTACCTACAGAAAATAAATTTTTTCGTTGTTTGATGTTAGTAAAATATGCTAGAGTAAATTTTCTCTTACATTCGACATTAATAAACTAGAACCAACATCGTTTCAGCTCCAAAATAATCGTAAGAGCTTATTTTTATCCTGATTTATGATATTAGAAACAAACATAAAAGCAGACAAATCAGATAGCAGATAAAGAATTTGTAGGAAGGTAGGAAGGTTATTTATCTATTCTACAGATATAGTACATAAAGTGTAAAAAGTTAGAAACATTTTGTAATTTTATAACAATATATTTACAAATGTATTTATAAAATACGAAGACATTAAAAGTACATCATCTATTATGGGCAATCGTCGACCGCGTTTACATCTCGTATATAAATTTAGAACTATGTTTGAAACTCATCTGATTCATCCATAAATATACTTTTACGGTCCTACATCAAAACGTATTAACATAGCCGTGGCTTAAACCCGTGATTGTACGTCTTTTATTCATTATATTTACTTCTTACGCCGTCTTAATTTATAGGTACCCTTTTGTAATGTTTTATAATGTTCTAAGAAAATATGATGATATAATATAGGGAATAGATTCTTTGTTGTTTTCTGTTATTTATTTATTTTGTACTTTAATTTTTCAAATTGTTGTTATGAAATTGTGGTAAGTCTTTTGATATTTAGTATTGGTTTTGCGTTTAGCTCCCTTCACCAATCTATTATGTTAAGTTATCAATGTGAATACGTAAGCCAGTCGTAGTTTAGATGAAGTGGAGACATGCACCAGACGCAACGCGAGGCGGGCCGACGCGTGCGCAGGCCCGCTCCCGCCCGCGGCCCGCCCGTCGCCAGTACTCTCGCGTGTTTTGTTTTGAGTGCACGTGCTGTGGTCATATCGAGCAACTTGCATAAAATAGCGATTTTATTCGCGTTTTCTCGCCCGTGCCTCCTTGCATAGTCCTCGATATTTCAGTCGCCGTGTTCTTCAGATGTATATATTTATCCAGCACTGATCAGTTGACAGCAATTCACATCATTCATAAACATTGAACTTCACCAATGCTCGTCATCGACTAGGCTATTGCCCTCAAGCTATTTCAATTTTACCTGTTTACTTTGGAAACCGCGCGAGTGCTATAAAACCTTCGGCGTCTAGTATTCGTTCCGTAAACAAGGATGTTGCGATTTGACAGCTGGGTGACAGATGGCAGTATTTTATTATTATCTTTAAAATGACAAGACCGGATCGGGAGGTGGTGCCGCGCGGGCTGCGAACGCGTCTATTCCCGACCGGCCCCGCCCCGAGGTTATTTAAATATACCGTGACGTATTAACGTCAGAACTACACCACTGATACGTTTCCACCATCTGTCCATCCGTGCCCTTCCGCGGTACGAAGTACCTCGGTATTGACACACGCGGAACTAAAAATAGGGTCGCATGATTTGTTGTTAAACGAACATAAAAGGGCGCTAAATATAAGCTGCGAGTGTTGCTATCACTTAATCAGTTCATGCTTAAGCTGTTTGCTGAAAATGTCCTGTGACGAAATAGTCTCACAAGTAACGAGTATCGTCACCACGGCTATAAGAAAGGGAGCCAGATTTTTGAGTTATCCTCGACGGTGTGAGTTTCATTTTTGATATTGGTAATACTACTAACTGCTAATTTGTACAAACGTACAAGTTATGCTATAATAAACAACTAAACAAAACCACGTTTCAGTTATTACTTTACTATACATGATATGACGCCGCGTTGGCGCAACGGTCACGGTTGCGAGTTCGATCCCCGCACATGACAAACATTTGTATTAGCTATATAGGTGTTGGCCGTGGTCTGGGTATTTGTGCAGTCCTTGTGGGTCTCCCCACCGTGCGTCGGAGAGCACGTTAAGCCGTCGGTCCCGGTTGTTATCATGTACACCTGATAGCGATCGTTAGGTACTCATAGTAGGGAATATATCCGCCAACCCGCATTGGAGCAGCATGGTGGATTAAGCTCTGATCCTTCTCCTACATGGGGAAAGAGGCCAATACCAACTAGTGGGATATTACAGACTGAGGCGTATACATTCACAATAAAACATCAAAATTATAATTTTTTTAGGTCCGTATTAGAATATTTATATATACATATATACTAATAAAAAATAATAAATAAATACTTGTGTCTTGAAACTTAGCTTAAAATATAAACACGTAACATTTTTATAAAAAGCTTTGCGACAAATGTTTCAATGAAAAAGTTATTTAATCCCTTACGATTCGTTCACATTTCATGATAATTCATAATTTTAATTATAAGTTACATTGCTACAGACAAACCGATAGATAACATCAATATGCTTCTAACATTCTTTTTGTACCTCACTCATGTTTCAACTCAAGTTGTTTACTAATAATTAATTTGTAAAGATACATGAATTATTATTACTAAAAAATAAATGCATCTCAATTAATGTTTTTACAATACAAGATGTTGAAGTATTTAAATCCGGCATTTTAAAAATAAAATTTCTAGTACAAATCATTTCCTCGTGGAATAGTGACAGGAATGCACCGGTATTCCTATTTGAACTGCAATTCCGATTGTCTGAGCGAAAAATAAAATGGTATAAGCGTTTGCAATCGAAACAAATTAAATATGGAAAGTAAACATAATTTTTAACCAAATACCTTGTAGAGTCGATTACGAGTAAAAATGTGAAATAGTCTTATACCCTAATTTATCACGTATAAAATTATAGTTAATTAATTTAATGAATTTTACTATATTTAATTTTAATTGTACGAGTATATTTAATTATTTATTTATTTTTAATTTGGAAGCAATATCGTAACTTAATATTTTATTATAAGTAATTATAAGTAGAATTGCTTATGAAATTTTCTGACTATGGCACAATCGAGCCATTGATTGATAAAGAGGAGCTTTTTTCTAATGTTAAATATGATTATGTGCATATATATATATATATGTAACTCTATGTATGCTCTATGGCCGAAACTTAATTCAAACTTCTTTTAAATAGACTTAGAAACAATGCTTCTTACGATTTCATTTCGAGTTCCGACCTGAGCAATCTCAAAATCTTTCTCTTAGATGCTTATAAGACCCAATTAGGTATATTTTAATAGATAAGATACAGTTATAATATCGTGTAAACAAAAAAAAAAAATTGAAATTAGCTCATTTTTTAGCTGCAATAATGGAGGTAACTAATTATGTAAGTTAAAGCGTACTCAATAATGACGAATATTTATTTCTTTAAAATAGAATTAGTATGTAAAGAAATATTTAAAACACTATTTTTTGCTAATAATGTCAATAAGATTTTTAAATAATTGTGTTTGCTCGCAAACGAAAAAAACCGACTTCAGTTACATCAACAAGTAATACAACGTAAGTAGAGAAAAAAATTAAAAAACTCACTAGTCGTCACTACGATTTCCGGACGGGATACGATTACGATTACGATCACGGGATTCCATCAACAAATCCTAGTTTCCAATCATCAATTGCTCTTTTCCAACAAAAAAAAGAATTATAAAAATCGGTTCATAAACGACAAGTTATCCCCGAACATACATAAAAAAATCCTCCTCCTTTTATGAAGTCGGTTAAAAATATATTTATTTTGTTGTTTGTTGAGTTTGAAAAAAAATACAGCATTAAGAACACAAAGTACAACCGAAAGTAATCTTTTATAAGTATAAGAAAATCCCCCCCATTTTTTTATGTCACTTACCCCCTAATTAACTATACCTACATATTATATATATATATATATATATATATATATATATATATATATTAGGTTATTATATACTATATAATAACCTAAACCCCCTTAATTAATGAAAATTTAAATAGAAAACTGTACAATGGAAGTAGGATTTCTAACCTACATTTCGAAAAACATTACTTAAATTTGTTACCTTAAAGCATAGTTGTTGTGTAAAAGATTTTCACAGGTGCTATAGTTCGTGAAAATTCCATGTAAAAGGTGAAATATTGGCAATCAAGATAGCAGATTATGATTTTTAACATATTATAACAGAAAAGTGCGAAACATCACAGGAAACGCAAATTTTTAAAATACTTATCTGAAAACGTCGATATAACAAGTTTTTTTTTTATATGCCACTAAAATTTTTAACTTAATTATTTCCTGCAAGTGGGATTAAAAGCCTTTTATTTTTCTAATAACATTTGTGAAAAGTGTTTGTCTATCACAGTAGTAAAAAGGTAATAGATTCATATTCTAAGGGTTGCGGAGAAGACACTTTGTGAATAATCCAAATTCCTTTAAAACTCAGCTTTTAAAACAGTTTTATATAAAACTAAAGTAAGATATTAAATAACATTTATAATTTGTTATTGTATATATTTTTTTATTGTATTTTGTATATATCTTATTTTTTTTGAATAAATTTTTAGTCGTTAAGTCTCTGCAATAGTTGTAATATCCCAAATAAATATACTTTTCTTTCATTTCTTTCTTTCTTTCAAATATCAAACCATCTACTGAATGTAACTACTAGTAAAAATCATTCGGTTTATATCAAAGGCACGGAAGCTATGTAGGTTCTAATACATCATTAGGTACATCTCATCGGATGCGCGGGATGCGAGCATGCGCGCAGCTATCGATCCCGCGAGATGAGGCACTCGGCTCCGTGTTTGTCTATGAACGCACCGAAGACATCACCGTAGCTTGTTATGACATTCGTACTGACTATTGTATTAAATACTTTAACAATAATTATTACTAACTAGCTGCCCGGGCATTGTGCTGTCATAAGTTAGTAGTAAATTTTTGTTTCAAGATTAAAACCTTCTTTGGGACTTAAGGAACATACAAAAAAAAAAATAGCCAAATTGGTCGAGTCATTCTCGAGTTACGAGTAAACGCTTAAGCAACATTCATTTTTATTTATACTTTAACGTTGTTGATTACATTCCGCTAAAGTGATAATTGTATTTAAACATTATACGCTTTAATAAAGAAGTTATAAATACGAAAATACTCGTCCGTCATAATATAAAAAAATCTTTACCATAAAATAATAATAAAAAGGACTATATACCTACATGTTTTTATATTATTTTCTTGTAAATCAATATTTATTTTTCTTCTTCCATTATTTTAGTAAACTAACGAGTTTAAGTAAACTTTGGACATTTAGCGTCTTCAGTGCGACAAGCCAGTACTGCGGTCACCAACCCGCCTGCCCAGCGTGGTGACTATGGGCAAAACACATGAGTTCACGTTATTTTTGGCGTGAACTTGTGGAGGCCTATGTCCAGCAGTGGACTGTATAGGCTGTAATGATGATGGACATTTGTTAAGCTTTTATTTAATAATGAAAACCCAAACTTTTCAAAAACTTGTTATAATTTTAACAGGCCGCTTGCAGTTCATTGCAAATAAAATAAATAAAAAAGGTATTGCATATTTCATACATGGCTGAAGTGTAACTTCTGAAAAGTAGCCCACGAGAATTTTTGTTTTCACCGAGAATATTAAATCTATACAAATAAATAAAATTGAAGTGTCTGTTTGTAATATTAAAATAACCGCTTTTTACTGGATGCATATGGATGTATACACGGTACATATACCAAAACATTTTTTTTACAATTTTTGTCTGTCTCTCTGTTTGTTCCGGCTAATCTCTGAAACGGGTAGACCGATTCTAACGGGCTTTCACTGGCAGATAGCTGATGTAACAAGAAGTAGCCTAGGCTACTTGTATTTCAGAAATTTATTTATTTTATCACTCTGTGAACTGAACAAAAACTTTTATTACATCCCACGCAGACGAAGTTGAGAGCACATCTAGTCTACTATAAATCTCTCCTACATATTTGTGTTTGTTTTTTTGTTGTGACGTATTTTCATTTCATCGAGTTTCAATTCACAACTATTCTAAAGTTGAACTTCAGGAAAACCTTTAATAGGTCTAAACAATGTGTTCATTTACACACAATCTATGTTCAAGTACGAACGTACTACTTACTATAGTATCGCTAGTGTCATCCGTTGTCATTCAATTGTTCAGTTCTTTAACTCAAGGAATCTATTAAGCCTTATTAGTATCGATAATCGATAGAATTCATTAAATCTAATCTATAACCAAAAAATGAAAGCTCGACACGACGATTCGTTAACATATATTTGGGAATAAAATTAGTCAGTATTTAGCACAGTAGGTACTAGAGCTACTGTTATTTGAATAAGAAAAAATCGGTAAAGTGCGAGTCGGAATCACGCACGAAGGGTTCCGTACCATTGACTAAATTAACAATAGATCTGCATTGTGACTTAGATATACGAAACGTAACTGGCTATGAGATAAAGAGAGAAAGAAAATGCGTGCTCGCACCTCTCTTGGTCTGTTCACTTCGCCCAATCACACTTTTCGTAACGCTCTCGTCACGCATTCACCTGCTTACTCCCCAAGTCAAGCGTGTGTAAAGAAGCTTTACTTAAAAATGTACATTTAAAATAATGGAAAGTTTCTACTCTTCGACGTATAGAAGGTTTCCACGGTAAGCGCCGGCTGGCGCACGTTACCAGTGAACTTGAGTGCGGTCGCGTGCCGCGCAATCAACGCTTGACCGTAAATTCCTGTCGCGATGTGTTACAAGGGCTTGCGTTCGTTTGTGTAGGAATCAACAAGTCGCTTCGTTTAAAAATTAATATACTTTCGTGCCTTCTGTTTGTATGGTTACGTAATACACGGATATGTGGCAATAGCTTCGAAGCTTTTGTTAAAAGTATCATCGTCAGTTAACGCTTACATAAAAATAAATGTTCGTACGTGAAAAAATATTAAGAAAAACAAAAAATTTCGTTGCTGTTGATAAGTATTCCTCGTAAGTTTTCTGATATAAAAAAAAAAATTATCGAAGAAATTTACATATAAAAAAATATATATTTCAAAGTATTTTTGACATAATAATCATGTATTTATATCGAAAAGCAAAATCCCATAATTATTTAGTTATACGCGTATTTGATTCGCGATGATTCAGTGATAAAGGAATTTTCCTCAAAACATTATTTAATTTGCATCGTTTTCGCCGAAATTCAATATATTAAAACTTCTGCTATGTGATAAACAAAACATTGCTATTTGGTATGACCAACACCGTCATCGCGTCAGGCCTCGGCGCATTAACAAAAAACAGATGATAGATCCTGAGCGTAAACAATGAGACTTCATAGACTTCATCCCTAAATCTAAACTAAATTAAAATTTAGTATTTATATATTATTAAATTCTTTATTTCTTTTTTAATTATTAAAAACATCCGATAAAAACGACCACGATCTTAACTAAATAAATACCTACTTAAAAATTACAAGTGCTATTTTATACTCCCAATGTGTGTTTATTCAGCCTGTAACATCCCATGTTGGGCATAAGCATCTTTCTCAATGTAGGATAAGGATTGGAGCTTAATCCACCACGCTGCTCCACTGCGGGTTGGTGGATATCTTCCCTATTATGAGTAAAGATAGTTATCAGTTATTTATGATAATGACCGGGACCACGGATTAACGTGGTCTCCGTGGACAGACCCACGACCACAGACATCCAAACCGGAAAGGAATATTTGCACAAATACAAATATCCTTCCGTAGCGGGAATCGAACCCGCAAACCGCCGGTGTTTTAGGTAACTACTCGCACCCCCTACACCAGAGCTAATTTTAAGTAACTAAAAATGACGTAGTAGTAACCTATACCTGAGACGAATGCATTGCGTACTCGTAAACGGCCCTAGCTTAATATTATTTTATATACTTTTTTTTTTAATTTTTTATATTTTTTCATTCATTACATTTTGTATCAACGATCGAAACCTATTTTACCATATAGCCAACTCAGCGAAATTCGTGACGCCATATTTTTCTCATAAATAAACCCTACTTGCCCTGACAATAACGAACACAGAAAAAAAAGACAGGATTATCTAATTTAGTGCAATAATTCGAAAGTTATGAGTGTACACATACATTTCTGCAATTCAATTTTATTTATGAGATTACTTTGTTTAGTATATTATTGAAACTAAAGCGTGACAAATTGATTGATACCAAATACCAGTCGTTCACAAAATTAATCTTGAAAATGTTCATTAACCTCGATCATCTTCATCAGTCACCGCCACAAGTATTGTATGACAATGCTGATTTTTTATACGCTTCTCAAAAAGCATCGGAGACTATGTTTACTCGACTCTTTCCGCTCTCATACATCTCGCACTTTCATTCCTATTACTGTATCTTTCTTACATACTTTCACAGGATCCTTGACCACAATGTTAATTATATTGTTGTTAATGAAACCAAAGTAATCAAAGTACATTGTTTCAGTGTGCAACTTCATTGTACACGAGCGGTGCGTGGGGTATGTGGTGACGCCGTGCTGCGGGGTGGCGCCGAGCCTCATCAAGGTACTTGACAAACTATGTTATTATTTTGTTAAAATTTTCTCTTAATTATACGAGTATGAATATACAACTCTTCACTTATATACTTATTTTACTACATTGTAATTAAATTGTTATGTACTTTATTGCTGTTGGATATCCATATATCTTTTATGTATCAGTATTTGATTCATTTTGTTAATTTAATGTTATTTTTAACGCAGAACCCAGTAGCTCACTGCTGGTCAGAGCCAACACACCACAAACGAAAGTTTTGTACGGTGTGTCGAAAGAGGCTCGATGAACTGCCAGCTTTACATTGTATGAGTGAGTATCACGCCTTGAAAGGATATTGATTTCAACTCCTAATAAATTATCTAAGAATTATAATTGTTAAGTTATTTACTCACTGTGAAGACTACTAACATGTTTTACATGAATTATCGAAGTAAATTATATTTTATCTTAACAGGTTAAAAGAAGACAACAGCAAAGACGTAATTTTTAACAATATACGTACTGTGGCTAGTGTACCCTATATATTATGCTACAGTAGCAGCCTAATCCTTATAATTAGACAAATGTTACTTATTTAGTAAATGCGCTAAAAGTGTGATAGTGGTTATTAACAGCACACAAGCTACAGAGGATAGTGCTAGATTTTTTTTTGTTGTCTATAAATTTATCCGTATTAAACAATTTGAAATTTTAACGTGTAGTATGCGAGTACTACGTCCACGGAGAGTGCGTGGACTTCGCAGCGGCGGACTGCAAGGAGAATGCGACGTACTGCGCGGGCAGCGAGCCGCGCCATGTGCACCACTGGCGTGAGGGCAACCTGCCCGCAAACTCCAAGTGCATCGCCTGCCGCCGCACTTGCTGGTCCACGGAGTGCCTCACCGGCTACCGCTGCGAGTGGTGCGGCAGTACGGTCAGTATCGTCGCCGGATTTTTTTTTTGGTGATGAGCAAGCTTACGGTCCACCTGATGGTAAGCGATTACCGTAGCCTATTGATGCCTTTTTTTTACGCTGGAAAATGCATTTACGCATTGACCCTGTCACGCGCAGGCGACGGGAGTGTGAGGCTCCCGGCGGAAGGTGCAATGCCAGACTACTCACTAAAAACCAGCGGTGCCCTCGTCGTCGTTGGTGGTCTCCTACCCAGGAGCTCTGGCTATCTTACTCATCACAGGAACACAAAACTTCGTTATTGAACGGCCCATTTCCTGCTGTGCCTTACCTCAATTTTGGAACTTCAATATTATATGTATAACTAAAATGAAAAACGAAACTCACCGTGATTTAGTTCTTGAGATTAATAAAAGCAATCATCAGTGCCACGCCGGCTGCCGTGCACTGATACCAGAAGAATGCAACTTCGGCGCTCTACAGCCGATCTTTCTGCCGCCGTCTGCGGTGTCGATCCCGCGGACGGAGGTGCCGATGGAGGCGATCATCGGCGTGCACGTGCGCCCGCCTCCATCCCAGCGGGACTTCGGATGCCGTAAGTGTCGAATCCACAGCGTGAGGCGGGCGGCCCCGGCCCCGCACATGTGCCCGCGTGAGGCGGCACACGTGTGGGGCCGCGCGGCGAGCGGAGTGTGAGCGGTGTGTTTGGGGCAGCGCGGCGGCGCGGCGGCTGGGCGCCGGCGCGGCTCGTGACGCTGGCGCGCCGCCTGCTGCCGGCCGCCTGCAGCCCGCACGGAGGCGCGTCCCCGCCCTACTCCCGAGGTGACCACGCTTCGTCATCGTGCTTGCGCTGTTCCGAACGAGGACCTAGCAAAACTATAAACTTAAAACGGACGCCATCAATTATCAAAAGCAATCTTTTGAAATTGTCAAATATTTTTCTAGGTTTTGGTTCATTTGGGGATTTAGCCGGAAGCTTTCTTCGAGCTTTTTCACTAAAGTTTTTTTAATGCTTATTGTTTTTTTTTTCCTAATGAAGATGATTCTTTTCTCAAACATAAACAATAGATTAGTTCCTAAAATATTGAATTAGATCAAAAGAATCATCTCAGCGTTGTGAACGATACTTGTTTTACCGCTTTCCTAATTACACACACATCTAGTGATAACTTCAACCATTCTTTTCTGAAAGCCCACTGACCGAAACTGTAACATAAGCTTGGTTAAACCTTTATTTAACGCTGTCTAAATCTCTAACGATTTACTCTTCAAGCTAGTCAACTGGAAATTTATGCACAGTTCTGTTAACTAGAACTCTGAAGGAGTCTTCGTCTCAAGGTCGCAGTTATTTTGCATTCTTCAAACATTCGAACGGTCACGACTCTTTCAATCTCGGGGCACCAGCACGATCATCCTTTAAGCATATCCAACCACTAGTTACTAGACTTTATAGTCTTCAGTTAGCTTCATCTGCCCAATTTCCCCATGTCTCCGGATCGCCTCCTCAAGGATACTCATGATGCAGTATTCCAACGGTCCAAGGTAAAGATGCACAGACACGGTGTTGCTCTAAATGTTTGTTTGGGTGGTACCATCACATACTTGATGGCCACATTATAAATATAAACTTCTCCTTGTCTGTACGCACTAGCATTGCTTGTAGAAAGAAAAGTCGATGTCGGGAAAAAAAATAAGTCAGTCGTTTCAACAGATCAGCGTATTGTATAAGCTTGAAACGAATAAATGTTTCTTCTTTTTTTATCTAAACACCTGCTGTAACACCTGCTTTGTTACCACCTGCTAGATTTTTATACTATGTTCAAAATGTTTTTGCCAGTGCGTATGGACTTGGAATCTTTCGAAAAATGTTTCGCAAAATGTGTCGTTGTTATAATTCCGCCAAAAAAAGTGTCTTAGATGAAATGCTAGTAGAATATGTGTTCAAGGTGTGATTTAGTTATAATAATTCATATAATAACACGCCACACTAAATAATGTGATTAAATATTTAATAACGATATCATAATAAAATATTAAAACTAAATATATAATTAAAATGTATTCGAATGTAAATGTATGTTTTTATTTATTTATAATTATTTCTGTATTGTATCCAAAGTATTTATTTTATGGTATAAAATGGATTAGTTTTTTATGAGCATAAACGACCAATCCATTAGATGACTATCATTTGAGATATGCCATAAGAAATAAGCACAACGAAAATGTTAAACACACGTCTTGCATGCTTAAGATTGATAAATTGTTTCTGATATACGTTCAAAGAGCTAAAGAGAAATTTTCTGATAAAAGAAAAAAAAAACATAACCAGGAAACAAAAAGTCTCTTTAAAAATTTGAATTATTCAAAATTAATAATTACGTATATCATTTTTTTGTGTCTTATTACTACCATGAAAATTAATACAACAATTGGTCGCTGAGGTCGTTTTAAGTATAGCAAGGGCGTAGGGGCAAAAGCGATACGGGATTTCCCATTGTGCAGCTCGAAGCGTGAGTGAGGAGTTCAGCTCAGGCTGCGAGGGCCGCTCGGGCTCCGGTGGCGGTTCCACCGGCGCCCCCGCCGATCAAGACCACCGCCCCGACCACAAACAACACCGCGATCGCACTCCAGATGATAGAGATGAAGGTAACCCACTATTGTCTTTATTCTATAGGTTAAATAAGCTTCAGCCTGTAATATCCCACTGCTGGGCATAGGCCTCTTTACCCATCTAGGAGATGGATCGGAGTTTAATCCACCACACTGCTCCAATGCGGGTTGGCGGATATATTCTATTACTATGATTAACGATCGCTATTGAGTGTACATGATAACAACCGAAACCGACGGCTTAACGTGCTCTCCGAAGTGCGATGGGGAGCCCTACAAGTACTGCACAATCACCCAGACCACGGCAATCAACTGTATCGCCAATACAAATGTTAGTCATGTGTGGGGATCGAACCCTTAACCACCAGCGCAACAGCCACAAACCAGTCCGTTGCGCTAACGCGTGTCATTCAGTCAGTAGTGATATTATTGATGACATCAAATATGCAAGTATCAGATGTTATAGTGTTCATGTTATCATCAATTTCTATTCAAATAACGAGCACGCCAATATCGTCAAGTATTTTTTTATCTAAATTTGAAAATAAATTGTAAATGTCCTACCATTAGGTACTTGACAGTAAAATGTATCTTAATTTTTATCTTCAATACCAACTATCTCCAACTGGTCGACCCAAAAAAATTTAAGTCCCAACGAGTATAACCAACATGAAAATTTTCCGAATTCAAAGTATTGAAGAGCATCGGTTTGGTTCCTATGGAACTTGCCGCGATTAATATTTTAAAGCACGACATTTCTCGTCGCTGCGGAGTGACTGACTCGTGTCACCCGCGAGCATGGTGCAGTTAAATCCCGTAGAGTCCGAAGTGTTCGTAATGACAGTGAAAGCTTACAAACTTATATTGAGCATCGTTTTGAATGCAGAGGTAGTAAAGGTGTACGACGGCGAGGCGGCCTGGTCCCGCCGCCTGTATCGGCCCGTGGTTGTGGGGCGCAACTTCAGTGAGCGCGAACTAGTGGCGGCCGCATTGCGAGCCTTCCACGTGGCGCGCGAGCCCGAACAGTTCGAGCTAACTGACGCGCTGGCCGGCGACGAACCGCCACTGCGGGACCCGACACCGCTGGCGCGCGTCACACGCCTGCCCAATAAGAGACCCGCACTCTTCCTACGCTTCAAGTAAGCTCATTCAGCTAAACGCTCATCTATTGTCCTCTCTGACATTGGTTAGAGTTGTGGTACTTAGAAATTATTCGTAGTTCATAACTTTATATGTGATTATAGTTTTATACTTTTTTTGATTAGTCCGTCAAAGCAAGACAGTGTGCAGTGTCCTTGTTTTATGCTCCGGATGTCGTCGATCAAATTCCCGCTTCGAATCTGGGTGTAATATATGTAAAATTATGGAAAAAATATAGTTTTATTAGTTGATTGTGTGTAACCTGTATGTTAAAGATATTTATATACAATTACTTATCCCAAATAGTATTTGAAATAGTACTTATCCGGCAGCAAAAATCATTTCACGTGCTACTAAAGATCAGATATTGTATATGAGCGCATGCGGCGGCAGGGAGCCGGAGACGGGCGGCGGCGAGGTGCGCGTGTACCCGGGGCGCGTGGCGGGCGCGGGCGACTCCTTCGTGACCGTGCCGTGCGCCGGCGACCACACCGTGGCCGACCTCATGGCGGCCGCCCTCGAGCGCTTCGGCCTCGACCCCGCGCACGCCACGCTCGACTACCGCTGCTCCGAGATACTGCTCGACCGCGGAGGTGAGCCCGCTCTGTGACCTCGCCAATAAACGTACATAATGACTATCATCTGTTCGAAACTTTTACCTCTCCTTCGGAGTGATCTTTTTTAGACAAATAGGTTGACAAACAAGCGGCTTAGCTTTTGGTAAGCGACCGTACCTACATTGCAGCACCAGTGGTAGCGCAAGCGCGTTAAAGAACCAACTCCCGACCCTCCCCCGAAGCTCCGGCCATCTTACTCACCGCAAGAGCGAGACGCTAGTTGAAAGCAGTGTTATCTAGTTAGGATGTATGGATTAACTGAGGTAGGGCACAGCAGGAATTTACTTCTCAAAAGATGGAGCAGCCCGACTGGGGTAGTACCTCGACCTTACAGAAGATCACAGCAAAATAATACTGTTTTCAAGCAGTATTGTGTTCCTGTTGGTGAGTAAGGTGACCAGAGCTCCTGGGGGATTGGGGATTGGGTCGGCAACGCGCTTGTGATGCTTCTGGTGTTGCAGGCGTCTATAAGCTACGGTAATCGCTTACCATCAGGTGAGCCGTACGCTTGTTTGTTGACCTAGTGACATAAAAAAAAAAAGGAGTAGAGACAGGCTACAGCGGCCGCCCCCCGCAGTGTCGGAGCGCGTGCTGCAGGAGCAGGAGCGGCCGTGGCGCATCCTGGTGCGGCTGGCGCGCGAGTCCGTGCGGCGCATGGAGCTGGCGCGCTTCTACCTGCAGCCGCGCCGCGACCCGCACGGGCCCACGCTGGCACTGTTCGTGGCCTCGCTGCCGCCCGGCCTCTCCGAGCGCAACTACGAGAACATCCTGGTCGAGTTCCTGGGCGCCGGTCGGTACTGCGCTTCGGCCGCTTTTTCTTACTTGCTGCCCTTCTCATGGCCTCTTTCTACGTGTCCTCAACTGTAGGTTTAGCAGATACATCCCATACTATGAGTGACGATCTCATCAGATGTCTATGGTAACAGCTGGGACCACCAGCTTTACGACCACGTTTTGGTAATATAATACCAGTTTCATATATGTAACAATTACTCAAACTATAACATAAGATCCTTCATTGATCTATCTCCTACATGAGTAGGTAAAGAGGCCTATGCCCAGCAGTGGGATAGTACAGGCTGAAACGTATAACATAAGACGTAATTAAATTCTTCAAATATAATTAATTCACTTACAAAATAAAAAAAAAAAATACTTGAAAGTTAATTACTTCACACAAGAACTGATTAAAACATAAAATAAAATGTTTTTCTTAAACAAATCATGAAATCCAACAGAGAACAAGTTCACATCAATCGGCCCGATCTACTATGAGTATGGATCCATGGTGATCACATATGAGGACGCTAGCAAGGCAGTGCGCGCCCTCTACGCACTCCGAGAGGCCAAATATGAAGATAAGCATTTATTAGGTAAGGAACAAAGATTTAGATCATAACACTAACTTCATTTCGACAGTAATTGAAGAGAAAATAGAACTACTATACAATAGAACTATGATAATATAACCAAAATATGTGCCAAAACCATGAGAAAACTGCGAGCTGCTGAGCGATCAAAATCAAAAATTACTTTTTTAACGAAGGAAGCACTTGCATCGTCATTTACTAAAGAAGCTATGGAAGTTAAGCTATAGGATGTAGATTCTGAAGAAAAGAATCGGCAAGAAACTCTTCAAATGCGCAGAAACAAAATAAACTTTAACAGAACTAATTGCTTTTCTGTAGTGTTGCTGTTACCCAGCATTGAACCATCGATGGTGCCATCCGGCGTGAAGCCGCTGCTGGTATTCGTGAACGTCAAGTCTGGCGGCTGCCAGGGACTTGAACTTATTTCTTCCTTCCGCAAACTCCTCAACCCCTACCAGGTGTTCGATCTGGAGAACGGAGGACCATTACCTGGGTACGTCTTCTTAAAAAATTCAGATCTCCATTATTCTATACATCTAATTCGTATAAATTTGAGGACAGGATATGGCACTACAAAATAAAAACTCGTAGAAACATTTGAACACGATTTCTTCTATTTCTATATTCAAGACACGGTTCGTTTAGCTCACGGACCGTTAAATTTCGAACACGTCTATTTTCAATTTTATAAAACCAGTTGTAATATATATCCCACTGCTGGTAGGTTGTATGTGTTCCGCCACATCCCCAACTACAAGATCCTGGTGTGCGGCGGCGACGGCACCATCGGCTGGGTGCTGCAGTGCCTCGACAACGTGGGGCAGGACTCGCAGTGCTCCAACCCGCCCTGCGCCATCGTGCCTCTCGGCACCGGTAACACTTACTCTTTAGAAGATAATTATGAAGTCTATTTCATATTGTCTTTTAAATTTATCTTTCAATTAAAAAAAACTAATTAGATATGTTAAATCTATAAAATTTAATACGAACCATCATACATTTAAAATGCTTCCAACAATAAAACCATACACAAAAGAATATTTGACCTTAATAGCTGAAGTTCGAGAGACGCTTAGTAAAAAGCAAGGGCCTGTGTGGGGGTAGATAGACATTCATAGTCTCTAAGCAGATATAGAGCAGCCCCTACTAAGTTTATGTACGAGTGGTATGGTGGGCAGGTAACGACTTGGCGCGCGTACTACGCTGGGGCTCAGGCTATACTGGCTGCGAGGACCCGCTGTCACTGCTGCGTGACGTCATCGACGCGGAGGAGATCCGCCTCGACCGCTGGACCGTGGTCTTCCACCCTGAAGACAAGCAGGACGAGCCCAAGGAGCTATCTAAGCAACTACCTGGTAAACATTTTTTATATACGATTAGGACGAAAAATTGCGTACGGCCCTCACGATGGCAAGTGGTTACCGTAGCGTATAGTCGACTGCAACACCTGGATCATCGCGTTACCGACCTTTCGCAAAAGCTTTGGTCACCTTACTCACTACAGGAACACGTCACTACTTAAAAGCAGTATTTCTTAGCTGTGATCTTACTAAACTGATCCTACTAACATTGTACACAATAACAACTTCAGATACAGGTAAATTAATTAAAACTGGCACGTGGCCACACACTCAAATATTGCGTACCTATGTGTAGTGTTCGTGAATAAACGTGCTAAGTGACGTCACTTCACACGCAGACTGTTGAATGACGTTGCGAGCTTGACACATAGGGATTATGTTTTTTTGACTACCGTAGAAAAATATAACGTAGATTTTTCTGTTTACTACGTCAATTAACTATTTATTTGACCATTTCTTCATGCCAGCTTTAACTAACTGACTACACACACAGTTGTTTTATTTCTATACTAGCTGTGATCGCGACTTCGTCCGCGTGGAATTTAACAAAATAGTTATTGTTTAATTCGCAGTTATAAAAAAAAACTAAAATAAAAGTAGCCTATGTTACTTCTTATTACACCAGCTATCTGTCAGTGAAAGTCCCGTCAAAATCGGTCTAGTCATTTCAGAAATTAGCCGAAACAAACAGACAGACCAAAATTGTAAAAAATGTTATTTTGTTATATGTACCATACACATACATATGAATTTAGTAAAAAGCGGTTATTTTAGTATTACAGAAAGACACTCCAATTTTATTTATTTAAGTTGTGAAAATTTAGGTAAAAAATATTGTAAATGCGCAGTACGTAATAATGTTTTGGTTACACAGGCTCACAGAGCGAGGATAACTCCCAAATTCTCGTCATGAATAACTACTTCGGCATCGGCATCGATGCCGACCTTTGTCTTGACTTCCACAACGCTCGTGAAGAGAATCCTAATAAATTCAACAGCAGGTGGGTAACATTTCTTCGAAGTACAGAAAAACGCACTATTGTACTAATTGTATATACATATATTGTACTCTGTGGTACTAACCAAGTACTTCAAATATGTATAGAACTAGTTGACTCAGCTACTCTCCTTGCTCAGCTAGCTTGGTACCGGCATTGTTTATTTTTCTTGAATAAAGTGAATGTTTTTTTATTTAATTTTGTTTTATATAAGCCTTGTCATGACATGACATCATATTGAACATTTTTAGGTAACGTGACAATAACGAACAAAGATCCGATAACGAACAATTATCCAATTTAGTGCAGTACGTTTGAGAGTTACGCGTACCAACATTCCGGTCACCACTTCAATGTTAATCACTTAAATATAATACATAAACTAAAGTCTAGCTAGTAGTATAACTAGTTGTTTACTACTAATTATTATTGATAAATGATATATGTCCTCCAAAGGCTGCGCAACAAAGGCGTGTATGTCAAAATGGGCCTACGTAAGATGGTGGGGCGCAAGATGTGCAAAGATCTCCACAAGGCCGTTAAGCTCGAGGTGGACGGCAAGCCCGTCGACCTCCCAGCCGTTGAAGGCATCATCATATTGAATATTCTTAGGTAAAGTGACACCGCTTATGACAGCTACGCTAGTAAAGTAAGAATGTCGTTTTTATTTATTTTTAATGTAAATACACGTGAAGTCTTTACTTAAGAAGAATTCACATTTTTATGCAATATTATATTGTATTGTCTTTTCACCAAGTTACCTTTACATTATCATAGAACGTTTAAATTACATAAGATACGCAAAAGTTCACAGTAATTATTTTTGCCACATCATCACTTCAGTCTATCGCTGTCCACTGCTGGACATTGGCCTCCACATGTTCGCGCCAAAATGGCGTGAACTCATGTGTGTTGCCCGTAGTCACCACGCTGGGCAGGCGGGTTGGTGACCGCAGAGCTGGCTTTGTCACACTGAAGACGCCCCGTACCCTATACTCGTAATAGTGAAATCGATTATTATTAATAATGAAACATATTTATTTCTCAACTTTTAAACACTCAGCTTAAATTGAACGGTGGAGTGAAATCCCTATACTTCAATCCCTTCGCATCAGTCTTTCTTCACAAGTGTATGTGCAAAAGTATGAAACTTTTGCACATACACTTGTGAAGATTACTATATTAACCAATTCCCTTAAAGTTGGGGTTCTGGAGCAAATCCATGGGGTCCGGAGAAGGACGACCAGTTCAACAAGCCTAACCACTGGGACGGTATGCTGGAGGTGGTGGGCGTGACTGGCGTTGTTCATCTCGGACAGATCCAGTCTGGTCTGCGCGGCGCTATGCGGATAGCACAGGTACTGCGAACTTTCAGTATGTGTTAATCAGATATAACTGCGGTAGCAGGTATTAACTGTGAATTAATCAGGCTAAGTCAGTAAAAGGCTAAATGGTCTAGTTATTGTGCTGAAAAATTTATACAAAGGGTAGAGTAGAGTATAATATATAACTGATAAAGGATTTTTTGAGAAATATGTAGTAACTGAATCTGAGAAGTAAGTAGTAAAATGTAATGATACTTTTAGCCGAATACAGTAATCGTAAAAATTGCGCCTTTGACAAATATCGTTCTCAAACTTCGTTGATTTCATAATATGAACTTTTAATGAAAGTCTTAGCCTATGACATAATTTTTAGTAGAAACTACCCAGAAATTTAACAAAAAAATTAAACAAAAATGGCCAGTCTACCGTGTATCAATATTACCAAGAATGTGTCCCAAGGTGTTGGTCCGTGTGTTTCCAGGGCGGGCACATAAAGATCAACCTGCGCAGTGAGATCCCGGTGCAGGTGGACGGCGAGCCCTGGGTGGCGGCACCCAGCGAGGTGGTCGTGCTCAAGTCTGCGCTGAAGGTAATATATGCAATAATCCCATCTACTGCTTGATATAAGTCTTGAGGAGTAGCCATTTTGTTCATTTCGAATTTGGTATCATCCGCGTAACTATCATTTTTTAATCTTCCCTGCCCATTCGTTGCATCTTTGAAATATCAATCATTTTTGTCGAGATTTCCTCTTTAATACTTATATCATCTTCTGGTCCATTGGCTTTTATTGTGATGCTGATTATTTGTGGAAGACGTGTGTTTAATATTTTGGTTTGATTTTCGTGAAATGCAGAAGTATTGTTTCACGTTTTCTTCATTTTAAGCCATTAAACGTTGCACGTCATTTGTTTATCATGTTCATCACTTACCTACAGTTAACCAAAGTATACTTCAAAATATAATACTAAAAATATTTAAACTGCCAATTCAATGCATGTCGAAAAATGAGCAGTAATAGGTATAGACAAAAAAGAAAACGAATTAGAAAGTCTCAGTTTGATGTTTCATGCATGTGCAATACATTTGATTGGTGTTAAATGTTGGTTTCGCATTATTTTTGCTTTGATGTCCTGCCCAGCTAATTAGCAAACTGCACTATCCACGCTACGCCCGCGTATTCACTGCCCAGACAGCGCCGGCCCTACGACAACTAAATCACCCTTTTTCAACATCTTCTATAATGTTACTGTACCTTTAAGAAGCAATCCTGAACTTTTTCATATAAAAAGCTACTTAATACTTTTAACCTTCGTAATAAATTTGGAGGCTTCTAAATATATGAAAGTTCAGAATTGATCTTTGGAATGCAGCTTGATGACAGATACAATAACATTATCAAATAACCAAACAAAATATTTGGTACGCAACCGCGCATCGCACGCGGCATTTAGAGTTAGTATCACAGTTTGAAACTAGTTTCAAATACTTATGGTTTTTTAGCTAAAAAGTTGATTTCACACGACTCATGCAGGTTATAGCTAGTACTCTGCGAATGAATCGTCTTGTGTGATTTCACAAAGTCCCCTCGCCGGTCACAGCCCCGAGCCGGCGCTGCCCAACGAACTAACATTTGCTTTGATCGTTTGTGTATCGCCAACGTACTGGAATGTTCGTTCAGTGAAAACGCGGTCAACTCCCGGGACCAGTAATATATAAATAAATGTTATGTAAAATTTACATTTTTGGGTACCCGTCCATTCGAGTGTGAGATTTTACAAAGTTACGTTTCGGGCTAATCAGATATAGAATATTACGTCAGATATCAAATACCTACACAGACAAATAGTCCTTATATGTTAAACTGTAGATATATTATTGTAATACTAGCAAAAGGGTTTAGATAAATTAAAATAGTAAAAAATCATCCATTAATAAGAGGAAGCATGGAAACGCGAGAACGTAGAGCTTCAGGGTCGATCATTTTAGAACGGTAGTTCGAGTAGGGCAGGGTCGCAGTTGTAAAATCCTACACCGGGGGGACGGGAGAGTCGGGCCGAGGTGAGCGGGTGTGTGTGACCGGCAGGCGACGATGCTGAAGAAAACGAAGCGCGGGTCGGGCGCGGGCCCCGCGGCGGGCCCGTGACGCCGGCCCGGCTCAGTGGCGCGCTGCCCGCAGGCCACCATGCTGAAGAAGCGCGGCAAGGTGCGGCGGCGCAGCACGGAGCCGGCGCTGGCGCCCGTCGCCGTCCCCGGGGCCGCCGCCGGCCCCCCGGGCCCCCCGGCTCCCGCCGGCCCCGGGGCGCCCCCGGCCCCCCCGCCGCCGCCGCGCGCTCCTCCGGACTCCTGAATCTGGCTCAGCGAGCGTCTCATCTGACGCCCCGGGCTCAGGGCTGTCGGGGCGCTCGCGGGGTGGATTCCCACCAGTAGTTGTAGAACGTTCGATAATGTAATATCGTGAATATGTAAATAAATTATTACCAAAGAAATAATATATAACTATAATTGAAAAAAAAAAATAAATTTATAGTCATTAGACGTTGTTTCATTTCTAGTCGAATACGATTTGAGAATGTGTATAAAATAAAAATTTAAATATGTAACGATATCTTTTATTTAAACGCCTCTATTCCGAATACGTTGATCTCAAGCAAAATAAGATTTCTAGTATTATTAATATCTAAATTTTCGAATAAATTTAACGTTAAAAACAGAAAAAAACAATGTTTCCATTTATTGGAACGAAGTTCCTTACGGCAGGCTTGACAATTGGCTGGACGACCGAACTGAAAAAAAATGTGATACTAAAACTAAGAAAAATATATAACGGAAGTGACGTAATATCAGTCACACGACTGTATAATATGACGTTTGTAAAACTAAAACATTACTAGTAAACTTTTTTTAAATTATTTATGTAATTTTATACTGTCGACAAAAATAAATAAAGACATGTTTTTTTTTTATTTCACTTAATAATTTTGAATTATTATTATTATTATTATTTTGTTTGATTTATTTTATTTTACGATATTTGTTATTTTCTAAAATACTAAATTTCCTAAACACTTTTATGTACTTAATTTAAAACCAATCAAAAAAATTAAAAAAAAAATCAAGAACTAGAAAATATATAAGACAATTCAATATTTTTTTTTCAAATTGTGTTGCTGCTATACTATCCGAAGGAACTTCGTTCCTACCTGGTGTCCCATGACACCACATAATTTTTTTACAACAATTTATCTACTGTAAGACAAAGAAGATAGCCTAATAAAAAACTCTAGAAGGAATCTTTCTCACTTCAACAATTTTAATTTAATATACTAATACTAGCTGTGTCCGCAACTTCGTCCACGTGTAATTTAACAAAAAAGTTATTATTCAGTTCGCAGAGTTCTAAAATACATAAATTTCTAAAATAAAAGTAGCCTAAGTTACTCCTTATTACATCAGCTATCTGCTAGTGAAAGCCTATTTAAAATCGGTCTAGCCGTTTCAGAGATTAGCCGGAACAAACAGGCAGACAGACAGATAGACAAAAATTATAAAAAATGTTATTTTGGTATATGTACCATGTATACATCCATATGCATTTAGTAAAAAGCAGTTATTTTAATATCACAAACAGACACTTCAAATTTATTTATTTGTACCTATAGATATAATAACATTATCTATCGAAATAAAAATATGGAATAAATAATTTCAATGTGTTATAACAGTGTAATTTTAGACTTATGCAGATTTCCCATTCCTCTAAATTTATCCGAGACGATTTTATTTACAAATTTAATTTAAAAAATTTGCCCAATGGCGTTTTTTGTTTTTTGCCCATTAGCATACGTAGTAGTAGTAGTAGTAGTCTATTTCGATGACGGCGACCCAGGGAGTCATGACTAATTTCTCTGATGGGCTCTAATATGGCTCGCTAATCCACATTTAGTTTTAAATGTCCTAGAGCAAGTGCGGCAGTAAAGCTGAGGGTTTAGGTCTCTGTTTATTAACATGGCGTTTTGAATCAAGCGCTAGAAGTCGATTTTCTTCAAATGATTTTTTTTTTGCATACGTACTAGGGACGTGAAAAGTTACTCGATTTTTACAATAGCCAATACGTAAGAAAACCCAACCTCAGCCTGCAAAATAATGATATTTGTAATAAAAAAAAAAAGTACTAATCGATAGATTTTCAATAGCTCAATTCAACTTCGTTGTCCTTTAAAATTGCTCACCTTAAATTATTGAATTAAAAATCAATAGTCTGAAAAAAATTCATTTATCAATATAAAATTTTAAAAAATAATAATTGTTTAATTATAAATGTATTTAGAGATAAAAATTTCAAATTTTATAACAATAAAATTTCCATATGTCCCAAGTATAAAATAGGCGCATGCATTTTACCTATACGTAAAAACAAACATTAAATTCGAAATTGTTTTATTTTTACTTTCATCTAATAATATATTTATGCCTAGCCCGTTGGCGCAGTTTGTAGTGACCCTGCTTTCTGCTCCGAGGGTTGTGGGTTCGATTCCCACTCCGAGTCTGGATGTAATTTATATATTTATTTATACATGTATTATTTATAAGTATGTTTATCGAAAAAAAGAATGTAGCTATATACCAGTCGGCTGTGACATATAACACAAGTATTAAGTTGCTTACTTTAGGAACAGACGACCGTGTGTGTATTGTGTAGATATTTATTTATTACTTATTAATTATGCCTGCTCGCCCTCGTAAAAAACTAACTTCAATCACATCGACAAAAATAAGTTAATTAATTCGCATTGGTAGTGATAACTTAAAATGAGCTAACTTAAACATTTCTCGGATCTCGAGCAAATTTAAATGGGACTACTCGACATCCGACATCAAATACCCAGTAAAAAGCTATTAGAAGTGTTAACATATTTTTAAAAAATTGTCGAATTGAGAACCTCCTCTTCTTTTTACGTACAGACATTATACAAGAGCAAATTTTCCTTTTAGAATGTGTCCTATTTGTAACATCTCGACTAGTTTCGTAAAACATTAGTATTAATCATTTATCAACTCTAATTTAAATTTAAAAAAATTAAAATTAAGGACATTAAAAAATTTTATTTTTGAAAATTTATTTTTTATTTTCCATAAACTAGAACATTTAACAGAAACTTAAAAAAAAGTTTATTAAAACATTAATCGTTACATCTGTCTGCGTTTTAGCTTGCTTTAATTTGAGTAAATATTCTTTTAAATCTAATATGCAAAAGCAAATTTACTTAGGAATATCATGTGTTAAAGTTAGTTTACACGATGACATTGGCTGGCTGGCTGGCTGGATTAAAGTTTACTGGCAACTTCAGTACTAGTAACTGGCAGCCAGTATGCACTGTTTTTTAATATTTCGTATGCATTTAATATTCATAAGTAAAATACTGTGAAGCTTATCCCATAGTGTATACCAGGTATTCAGGACAAAATTTGTACTTCATCAGTTCACACAGATAATAATAAAAAAAAGCTAAGCGTAAGGTCATGACAGATTCACTCAATCGCAGACTTACTGAAAACAATTTAAAATTACCAATATTTATATTTCATTAGTATTTTGTGAACGTGAATTAAAATTACAATTATAAAATAAAAAATAAAAATCGAAAGTTATATTTTCGTTTAAACTTACATAACATTTTAACTTTACTACATTTATTTTTTATTTACATGGGATATAATAATATAATACATATATATTTTTACAAATAGCAGGTGATTAACGAAGTCACCGTTGACAAACAGTTGAGTGAAATTCAATACATATTTCAGATTATTCAAGCACGTGTTGCTGTGTGCGTTGTTCTTTATTATTTATTATTATTATTATTTTTGGGCTTAATGGCTTTCAGTTGTGCCAGGTTGCACTGTCGATTTCGCTAATGTCACGTGGGATAGAAGAGACACGAAGGAGAATGATCAGTGTGGTTGAGATTGTAAGCTACATTGATTATTGCAGACAGAGAAAAAAAAATAGTCAGGCTTTTTATTTATACCTTTTCATACCAATACACAATTACATTTGAACTAACATAGTTGCATCAGTTGCAACAGGCGGTCTTACCGCTAAAGCATCGATTTAGTCCCGACAACCTGTGGACAGAGGATTGGCATATAAACGTTTTAAGTATATATATAATACATATATACATTAATTATTAAGTAACATTATATATGACAGTCAAATAAGTTTTTGCACAATAAAGTCTAAATCAAGTTTATATGACAATTTCTTATTATTCCAAATTTAAAAAAAAAAAAAAACCTCTGCACACAATTTAATAATGAAGGCCGAATACTGTACATAACAGCGCGTATTATACATATACGCACACATAAAACCACGTATCAAGACAAAAACAGCTAAGGTTACCGCACATTAGCTTAGTCTATATTAATATTATAAAGCTGAAAAGTTTGTTTTTTTTGTTTGATTGTATAAACGCACTTTTCATCTCGGGAACGACTGGTTCGAATTGGAAAAACTATGTTTGTGTTGGGTAGCCCATTTACCGAGGGAGGCTATAGGCATTTTTCCTCAAATTAACGCGGGTAAAGCCGCGGGGCAAAGCTAGTTAACGGTAAAAGGTTTAACTAATATTGCGTCAAGGAGCACAAATTGAGATTGTACAACGATCGAGATACTCAATTATACCGTTAATACTAAATATTATTTGTAAACTATATTTTAAAAAAAATAGTCAAATAGAATTCTAAGTTTATGTTCAGTTCATCTATCTTGTGCCAAAAAAGGCTTTTATATAATTGATTTTACGTATACATCTTAGAATTTGTACCTATATAGTACACGTAATTTAATTTTATTTCCTTTGTCCATCCATTCTGTAGATGAAATACGAAGATCCACAAATTAAACGTGTGAACTCTCCCTTAAATACGAATCTTGTTCAACAACTCACATCTATTTTATTTACAAATCGATACAGATAAAAAAAAGGTTTCAAAATATAGTATTTCCACATAAAAATACAACAATTCATAACAAGATTTTTTTTCAAAAAACAACATATATTAAATGCTACATTTTACAATGAATTTTCAAACATTTATCAAAATATATAGAATTAAAATAAATACAAATCCAGATGCAAATAATATACAATATACATATTTTATTATTTCATAACACAACCATCAATTTCAAAGTTTTATAGTATCTTCAGTCAAGGCTTCGATTCCCGTTCGATCAATTCATCAGGTTTGGATTTGCTAAACTGTTTGACATCTGACTTCGATATTATAAGACTTATGAGAACAATTTGTTTGAAGTAAAACTTTTGTACAAACGCTTGGCTTGGGGAATGAGCTGGTGAATGCGTAATGAGAGCGTTACGAAAAGTGTGATCGGGCAAAGCGAACGGAGCAAGAGGGAGGTTCATGCACACATTTCCTGCCTCTCTTTCTCTTATAGCCAGTTACATTCCGTATATCTAAGACACAGTGCAGGCCTATTGCTATAGAAGTATTCCTTCAGTCGTGTGGTCTAAAGCACACTCGTTTTGTTTACAGTATGGGAAATTTCCGCTAGCACTAAGTGAGGCAGTTAAACGACTTAATTTAATTCCATCAGTAAATCAAAGATAAGAAAGAATTCCGATGACAAGTTTTATGGTAACCGGCATCCAAAAAAAAGTCATTTATCAACAGCATTTTAATATATTTTTAGAAAACATTTCACGCTCTGTAAATAGATACTTGAATAAAGAGTGCAATAGAACCTTATTATTTATATTTTTTATTTTAAATTTTCTAAAAAAATAAGAAGCATTTACGAGACGACTCTTAGATTCTATATTAAAACAGCAATCGAAAATAATATATCAATTTTACTAGCTGGTGCAGTTTTCGAAATCTGAAAAAAAAAAATTATTTAAAATTTTAGGTATAGCAGATATGGTAAGGAGGAAAGAAAATATTGGTGAATAATTTCAACCGCAACGACGCATGTATAAATATAATGAGTATAAATAGGGAATATACTAACAAAGTAATAAATTATATTATATCAATTAATACGAGACGTATTGATATAATATTATTTGAATATAATTGTATTTGCAGGTAAACGAAAAAAACCGACTTCAATCGACAAGTAATAAAATGTAGGTAGACGAAAAAATAGTCAAGTAAATACGCATTATCAAAGATCCACTACTCCAAAAGTTGTAATCAGATCTCGATGAAATTTAAATGTGACCACATGATAAACATCGGCTTTCGATTAAATTAAAAATCATCAAAATCCGTACACCCAGTAAAAAGTTATGTGGATTTTCAAGGGTTTTCCTCGATTTCTCTGGGATCCCATCATCAGAACCTGGTTTCCTTATCATGGTACCACACCTGGAATATCTCCTTTCCAACAAAAAAAGAATTATTAAATTCGGTTCATAAACGACGAAGTTATCCCCGAACATACATTATATATATATATATATACGGTCGAATTGAGTAACCACCTCCTTCGAGAACAGAAAATGCGCTACTAAAAAAGACTGCATGGCTAAAATGAAAAACGGGCAATACGCAAGTGCGAGCGGGCGACCGACCAGCAGCCGCAGCGCGGGCCGGGCGGCGCCGGAGTCAGCGGCGCGCCGGCGTCGGCGGTGTAGGCGCGCACGGCGCTGAAGGCGAAGGGCGGGAACTTGCTGGGCGCCAGCTCGAAGGCCGACCACTGGTCGCGCCGCGAGCACACGGCGTAGCGCCGCCACACCAGCTGCCAGTTGCGGCGCCGCCGCACGCTGCGCAGCTGCAGCTCCTGCGGGGGCGAGCTGCTGTGTGGCTACGGCGGCAAACAATATAGCCACCCCCTCTCCTTCCGTGGGTGTCGTAAGAGGCCACTAAGGGATAACACAGTTCCGCTACCACCTTGGAACTTGAAAAGCTGAACGGTGGCGGGACAACCATCCGACTGCTGGCTTTGAAATACACAGGCCGAAGACGGGCAGCAGCGTCTTCGGTGCGACAAAGCCAGCCCTGCGGTCACCAACCCGCCTGCCCAGCGTGGTAACTTGTGGAGGCCTATGTCCAACAGTGGACTGTATAGGCTGTAATGATGATGATGATGACATTTTTTTTTTTCAAAAAATTTATTTAACTATACAGGAAAACAGTAAAAATATCATACCATATGGAACACTTGCTCATGTTGCTCATGAACCTCCTTACGTCTGGAGCGGAAACGCGTATTAGATGACTGTGAAGGCTTTTTCTCACTTTTGTCCTTTTTTATCACAATCACAACCTGGAAAGACAGCAAAGTTTCTATTTAATAAAATTTCCCACAAGTGGGCAAAAATAAATATCTCTATGAGTATTAAGGGTGTACGCACCATGTCACCAACAAGCCGGTAATGTCCAGACATTATTCCGAGATTATTCTTGGTTTCGCGATGCTTGAGTTGCCCAACACATGCCGCTGGCTCTTCAGCAGTTGTCCACATTAGTACCAAGCCTTCCGGGAAGAACCTAAAACATGTATAATTTACATGTTTATTTTTACTAAGTTATATTTATAACTAAAACTCACATAAAAACTTTAATTTGAGATTTTTTCTAACTACCCACTTTCAAGCTCTAAAATCCATCTCATTCTCTATCTCTCTCTGTCTCATTTTTTCTTACGTCACTATAATTCTGTCCTTTTTCATTATTATCGCATCATTTAAAGCTTCTCTATCACTGTAATTATATGAGTTAAGTATTGGCAAAATATCTTTTCTTTACCTCAGATAGCGGTAGTAGTATATGAGGTACCAAGGCCGGTAGAGGTGATCCTGGAAGCTGTTCTCCCCGTGACGCAGATACGTGGTCCGGCTGATATAGCAGCCGTGTAGGTTCAACCTCGGTCGCTCAATGTACATGTGCCGCCAGTTCATGTAGCCGTGCACGCGGGGTGTTCCGCACTCGATACCCCATGTTCTGGAAAATTAAATTTTTTTAGAACGGGCTTTTCTTTCGGTAAATGAATGTTCATCATCACATTGCAACCTTGGTGTGGTTGATGTTATTGAACTATAATGCGCAATCAACACTAATTAACCTGTCTCTTTTTGGAAATGTAAGGTTTAAATGATTTTAAGCTTTAACATTAGCAACAACAATGAATAACACATACAATATAAAAGCTAAGAACACGGCAAACGGTATATGTCTTGGTGACACACGACACGCGGCGTGTGTCGTGTGTCATGCGACACATGCGACACGCGACAAGCACCACGGAGGCCGCCTCACCGCACACACATGCAGCGCCACAGCTCGGGCTCGCGCGCCGCCACGTACAGCCCGCGGCAGGCGGCGGCGGCTCGCTCCAGCGCGGCGGCGTCCAGGTCGGCGCCCACCACCCAGCGGAGCACCAGCTGCACCACCTCGTACGGCAGCCACGAGATATGAGCACCCTGACCAACCAAAACAACATTAATTAAAGTAAACTAAATAATAACAAGGGAATAATAACAATTTCTCATAGTAAACATTTATATAGGCAATACAGAAGTTAGCTGCTGTCTGGGCATTTGTACTTGCATGTGTTTCCAGACCTCCGACAAAGGAGTAAGTCCTAGTGGCGGACGTTGAGTGCAAGGCCTTTATTTATTAATGCAATAAATTATATTGTGAGAAAACTGACCAACTATATTTTCTATTAGCTTTTCAAGAAGTGAATGATTTATAAAAATTACTCAATAAGAAAATGTTAGAGATTAGACTAAAATCTACAACAACTTCAATACATCTACAATACATCTACAATACATCTACAATACATACTACAATACAACTACAATACATCGTTTTGCAATGCCAAAAGAGCTCTACAAGCATTTTACATCCTACCTTAGTTGGATACTCTGGTTCGCATAGGTGTCCCTTGCGTGCCATTATTCTCTGCAGCCTGGAGAGTAAATCCTCCCCTTCTACTGCATCTTCATCATCACTGTCCAGGTCTTGTTCCACATGGCTTGGTTCAACAATTACTGACTCCTCTAAAACAACAATTATTTATTAAACTATTATTAACATAAAAAAAAGAAGATTGCGGAAAACCGGGGTGGCTGGCGCGAAGTTTGGGAGGCCTATGTCCAGCAGTGAACTGCAATAGCTTGAACTGAACTAACATATAAATTAGAAATAGTAAGTAATATGACAAATCTATAATGTCCAATGCAGTTCAACGAATGTTTATAAAGTTCTAATAGTCAAATTATTAAAAATTTATTCAAATTATAATATTACCTAATAAGATTATGTCCTATAACGTTTCTCAATTAGCAAGCTTACAAACGCAAAAAGGATTTTGATAATTAGACTAATATGAGTGTAGCAACAACTCTTTAACTTCACAATACCTTCAGGAGTGTCAGCTCTCAATTCAGAACCATCATACAGTCTGCTCTCCACGTCAGGCAGAATCTGAATAGCTCTTTTGTAGTGTTGAATGGCTTCATACAACTGTCCACCTCTCTCCATTTCTACACCACATAGAAACAATTGTTTGGCCTAAACATCAAAATTTCACATTAAAAATATAAAAGGTTTTATTTTATGCTATTCAGGACAACAAACAATTGCATAAGTGCCTCAATCTATTGAGTAAGAAAACAATTGCATAGTAAAATTTTACATAGTATCCTTATAATTACACAAACGACACCATTATCAAGGTTGTTTATTTTAATTACATTTGTTACTAATTTCAAGTCTGTTAAAATTCAGTTGATTCTCAATTATACTGATTTTTTTTTTGTTTCTGTCTCCAAATAAACTTTTTACTGAGTCTTGACTAGTTTGACTAGCCAATTTTGATAATTATTTTTGAAATCGAAAGCTATGAAGCATGTAATCCCCTTAAAATTGATTGAGATCTGTGCCAGTGCTTTTTGAGTTATTTCTAATAATTCGTATTTAATTTACTGTTTTTTGACTAGCTACATTGTATTACTTGTCAGTGTCAATCAGTCAGTTTTTTTTTTGCAAATAAAGACACATGTTTTAATTTATCTCAACTGCACCGACCAATCTCTTTCTCGTGTCCTCCACTCTATGTGATATTGGCGGTATTAACCGTGCCCGACTGACACAACTGAAAGCCATTAAACCATTCAATCGATTAATCAATTGTTTAGTCAATATACCTTTTCCTCATCAGTAAGTTGTGCTTCAGAAATTTTAGGTTCCTTCTTAGCTGGAGTTTGGTTCTCCTTGTATGGGGAAGGAGTAGATTCCAATTCTCTTTGCCATTGCTGACGGAAAACTGCAAGTTCATCTTCAATGTCTTTGTTCTGTGAAGTGTAAAACATTGTACTTTTTAGTATTATACTTAAATTATTCTTCATTTTTTTGTTGTTGAGGGTAAATTTCAATTATTAAGTTGAGGCAAGTGATATAGAAATATTTATGGCAGAAAGAATGACTATGAAAAGTTTTTTAAATTGTAAAAATATTGTAAAAAAAAAACTGAAATAATTAAAATTTAATATAAAAAAGAAAAATTTTAAAAAACTAAAAAATCAATATAATTATCAGTCGTATTCAAGTGTGAGGGTAACTTGTAATTGTTATATTTTTATTAATTAGGTTGTGATGCTTCTGGTGTTACAGGTATCTATAGGCTTTACAATTACATATTTATTAATTTATATTTAATTTTATTTTACAAAGATATACATAACTAACCACATCATTAAGGTTCAGTCTATCCAGTGCCTCCCTGGTTTCCAAGACAGAGCGGTGAGAGGACGAAGAATCTTCCTGTTCCTCTCCCTCGCAGTCACCAGCACCGCCAGACCCCGAACCAGAACCAGTTGCAGATGCCTTTAAAATATAACAAAATTACATTGTGAAAAATACAAAATTTATAAATATATGTCTCGGACTAAGAATCAAAGGATATATGTATACTAGCTGACCCTCGAAACGTTGTATTGCCATATATGTTATTAACCCCCTTAATTGCCCCCTTATAACTTAGGGACCTACCCAATATGCACACAAAATTTCATAAAAATCGGTCCAGACAATATATACATATTTTTTTTATATATTTTTTTTTTTTTATATTTTTTTTTTTTTTTTTTTTTGATAATAGACTATAAGCTAGTACAATAAATAGCAATTCTAACAAAAGATGTACAAATGTAAATTTATTTTTCAATTGGCTAATATTTAGTTACTATTATGTTAACACTAAAATAATAATATAAAAGTAATGTAAAGCTTCATATGCCGTGTTACATATAAAAAGATACATATAGAAGTAAAAGTTTGTTTATTATAAATGGTATGTTAAATTTAAGCAACAAATATTATGACACAGAAGCTTGCAGCAGAATTTGATCCTTTGATATAAGTATCAGATCCCAATTTGTAACATATTGTTTAATATATTAAAAATATATATTGAAAATGTCAAAGGTAGGCTTACCATTTTTTTTTTTTTTTCTTTATATTTATTTGGTTAATTTATGAATGTTCCTTTCATTAAAATATCACTGATAAATATCAGATTTTAATAGGTTATTCAATGCTATGAATTAAAAATTCGAGTTAATGCGTACAAATATTGATGACATTTAGAAATGACAAATTGATGACAAATGTGACAAGATATTGAAGATATATGATAACGAAAATTATTTCAGTAGGTACTAGGTACCTACATACCTATCAGATCTTGATAATATTTTCTATTTCGTAATGATTATTACTTAGCATTTTTAAATACCGTAATTTGAATTAAACGTGATATTGATGAAATCACCGCAGTATCTGGGCACTAATGAAAACTGTAAATATAATTAAACGAATAAAAATTTAATATATTTTTGGTACTGATTTGATATTTAAACACAATAAAATAAAAGTATATTCTTAATAAAAAATAATCCACTTTCAATTTAGCTACGTATTACAAATGTAGTTATTTATTCGAAATTAGAAGTTTAATTTTTCATTAACTTTCAAAGCAAATTTTTCCTTTTTATCCTTTTTATTGAATGTTCATCACATTTTTTGACCCTTTAGTCTAAAAAAGGCTACTTATACATTACATATTGTTTAATAACATAAATACTTTTCTGTAGACTATTTATAGAGTCTCCAACTTTTAAAATATATTTAAAATTAAAATTTGAAAATTGAAATTTGAAAGTCCTCTCTGTCATGGTGTGAAATCTGTGTATTCTGTGTATTATATTATTAATCACAATTTTTTATTCTGTCAACATCAATCGTCATTGCAATTGCAATATTTTCCTGTTTATATCATACACTGTGGCTACTGGCTGTCAATTAATGCCTGATTGCCTGCGAAAAACGTCAGTTATCTTATCACTAGCTGGTGAGAAAAAGCGCGGGAACTTTGAAGTGAAAAGGCGGTCTTTTTTTTTCAAAAATATTTTATTAATTTTATAATTCATTCACTGGAGTTTTTTATAAATAAATACTTATAAATTAATCAAGAGATGGGGAGAAGTAAGAAAAGGAAAAAGAAGGAGGAAGGTAACGCTGAGGACGACTCGTTGAGCTCCGACTCCGAGTCCATAAAATCTGTTGAGCTAACAGACGCCGAAAGGTATGCCCCGTTTCGGGTAGCCGATTACGTGCGGCACTACCCTGAGAACGGGGGTAATTTTGACTATATTGTATTCCTGGAGAGTACAGAGGCTGACAAGCCAATCGGAACAAGAGACATGATGACACTCGCTAATAGCATAAAAAAATATAATAAAGGCGTGAAACAACTAAAACGCATTAATAAAAGTAAAGTTGGAGTTATCTTTGATAGACCTGCTTTTGCTAACGCGGTCTTAGGCAACAAAAAATATCTTGATGGGTACAAACTTAAAGCTTCCCTTCCGGCTGCCGCTACAGAGGTCACTGGGGTAATTTCTCATGTGCCTATAGAATTATCCAATAAAGAAATATATTCAGCTCTAACTAGCACGAAAAATATTATATCTATACGTAGATTTATGCGACGTGTAAGAGAAAATGGAGAAATAAAATTAATCCCCACAAAAACAATTTCTATAACCTTTTCCTGTCCCAATTTACCAGATAGTGTGGACCTCAACAGCTGGCGGTTCGAAGTACGGCAGTACATCCCGCCAGTAAAGCAGTGTCTAAAGTGTTTAAGATATGGTCATATTGCAAAATTCTGTAAAAATTCACAAAGATGCAGCATTTGTGGCGAAGGTCACAATTTTAAAGATTGTCAGACTCCTTATACTGCAGCCAGTTGCTGTCACTGCTCTGGCAATCACATTGCCATATCCCCTGCATGCCCTGTTAAAAAAGAAAAAATCCAGCTTAACAGAGATAAATTTCAGAAAAAAAGCTTTGTTGATGTTTTAAACAGCTCTCACTTTCCATCATTAAACAAAACTGATCAGTTCTTATCTCTTTTAAATTCCGAAATAATACTCAAATCTATTACAGAAGCTTTAGTAAAACTTATAACACTAAACAAAAATAATGAAATACCTATCTCTTCCCAAAATATTAAAAATGTCCTGCAAGATACATTAAAAAAGGTTACTAATAAATAATTTGTACTTTATGGATACTTTAAATATTGTGCAATGGAATGCTCAGAGTATTCTACACAATCAACATATTTTTAATTATTTCTTTTTGGACAAAAATATTCACATTGCGTTAATTTGTGAGACTTGGTTAAAGCCTTGTCAAAAATTTAAGATACGTCATTACAATGTAATTCGTCTTGATTCAGGAAACACCCACAATGGCGTAGCCATATTAATACATAGCTCTATTTCTTATTCTAAAATTGATACTTTTTATGATGACTCCATTCAAAATGTTGTTGTTCGTATAAAATACTCTAGCAACAAAGAACTTACTATCATAAGCTTTTACAGTCCAACTAATTGCAATCCTGCTTTTTCTAAATCTAAACTAGACAGGTTAATTAAAAGTTTACCAGAACCAATCTTCCTAGCAGGAGATTTTAATGGCCTAAACTCAGCCTGGGGCTGTTCTACTTCTAATTGTCGAGGCAAAGACATTTTAGAGTCTATCAATAACAATAATTTGGTTATACTTAATGACGGAAGTATGACCACTGTTGGTTCGCACATATGGAGACAGAATGCTCTTGACTTAACCATAGTATCACCTTCATTGGCTCTAGAGTGTGACTGGTCAGTACATGACGATCCCTTAGGCAGCTACCACTTTCCTGTAATCACAAAAATTTTACTTAATAACAATCATTACAATGCCACTCCTATTCCCAATAGTAGCTCACTACCCTGCTTCCCTAACCTGAACAACGTTGATTGGAACATTTATAATTTAAATGTCCAACTATTGCTCACTGAATTTTCTCTTGATACACAAGACCCCCTTCATAACTACACAAAATTTACAGATATTTTACACTCAGCACTGTGGAAATCATCTTCTATTTCTAAGCACTCTTTGGTTAATACAGCTTTATCTTCATGCTCTCCTTCTAACTTAAATAAAAAAAAAAACTTCTTCCTTGGTGGAATTTCAATTGCACCAAAGCCGTATTAAATAGCAAAAACGCTTATTTGACTTTTAAATCTGATCCCACTGAGGCTAATTACATTAATTTTAAAAGACTACAAGCCACCAAAAAATATATTATCAGAAATGAGAGAAGAAACAGTTGGATAAAACTTTGTGAACAATTTAACAGATCGACTCCTATATCAGTCATTTGGACGTATATGCGAAAATTTAACAAAAGCTATTCTCCACCTTCCCATAACAACTCTGACTATTCTTGGATCTTTGATTTTCTCAAAAAATATACTCCAGATACTGTAGAGCCAGCCTTTAATCTTAATTCTTTCTGCCATATTCTTCCTAATCAAAATTTTATTATAAAATCTTTTACCATTGTCGAATTAAATTCTGCTATTTCATCCAGAAAAGACTCTACACCTGGCCTTGACTACATTTCATATAAAATGCTTAAACACCTGTCTTCTCAATCTAAACTAATTTTATTAAATATCCTGAATCTTCTTTGGGAGCATAATCTTATTCCTATGGATTGGAAGGTTGATTGTTTAGTACCTATCTTAAAACCCAACAAGGACAAGTTTAACTTTGATTCATATAGACCTATAGCATTGACTTCTTGCATGGGAAAAATATTTGAACAACTTTTAAAACAAAGATTGGAACATTTCATAGAGTCTAATCATATTTTACCTTCTAATCAGTTTGGTTTTAGAAGAGGCAGGTCTTCAAGGGAGAGCATTGCTCACTTACATCTTGATATTTATAATGCTATACAATCAAAGCAAGCTCTCGCTGGAGTTTTCTTCGATGTAGTTGGAGCCTTTAATAATGTTAACCATCATATTCTATCCACGGAATTAGCTGCGATTGGTTTACCTGTAAAAGTTATACAATGGATTTTTAATTTTTTGCACAGTAGGAAGGTATTTGTTAAGTATAATAATAGACTTATTGGTCCAAGGCTTTCTCATAAAGGTACATGTCAAGGTAGCATTTTGAGTCCATTGATTTTCACACTTTATATACATAGATTAAACTTAATTCTAGGCTCTCATATATACAATTTACAGTTTGCTGATGATTTGGTAGTCTATTGTTCTAGTAATAATATAACTACCCTAAATCTTAAGTTAAACGAAGCTTTAGTTAAATTAAATTCTTATTTTAATTATCTTGCATTGGACATTAGCTTTGAAAAGTTTAAAGTCATAGTTTTTAATAAAGTAGGGTCTGAAAGAATTAAAATAAACTATAATAATATATCTCTTCTTATCACAAATGAAGTTAAATTTTTAGGTGTTATATTCATGAATAATTTATCATGGAACAAATATGTAGACCACATAGTTGATAGAGCTCTTAAGGCTCTTAATATTTTAAAGTCTCTTGCAAAAACATATTGGGGTTCTGATCCAAAAATCCTTCTTACCCTATATAAATCTCTTGTACGCAGTCATTTTGAATATGGATTTCTATGTTTTTCTGCTAATGACAAGTTGGTTAACAAATTAAATATTATTCAAAATCACAGCCTGAGACTTATCACTGGCGCCATGAAAACAACCCCAATTAATTCGTTACAGGTCGAGTGCAACATTTCCCCTTTACACCTTAGATTTAAATATTTGAAATACTGTTTTTTGCTAAAACTGTTTTCCATTAGTAATCATCCTCTAATTAAAAAGCTTAATTACTTACATAGTAAATATCCTATAAATGCTCCATTAACTTCTAATAACCCATTTATTCTCTTCGAATATTCATTCATGTTAAATCTAAATAACCAACACAAAATACACAGTTCTAGCAATTGGATGTGTTACGAAAAGGAGTTTGACTGTCTTATTAATCAAATCGATATTATTATTGACCATAAGCTAAAAGAGCGCCAGGAAGTTTACAACCTCATAGCACAATACTCTGATAAGTTCAAACAAGTTTACACAGATGGATCAAAAAATGATATAAATGTTTCCATGGCCTATTATGTACCTCATCTGAAGTTTGGCCAAGGCGTCAGATTGAAAAAGGAGATATCAATATTTACAGCTGAAGCTCTAGCAATTACTGCTGCCCTAGAATTCATTAAAAAACAAACTAATCAATATTGGCTGATCATTACTGACAGTATGAGCGTTCTAAAGGCTTTAGATAATTATCAATTCAGTGCTAATACAAACTTCATCATTTTAGAAATAAGACATCTCCTTTATCAACTATCCAGAAGAAACTACAACATCAAATTATTGTGGACACCTTCACATATAGGAGTAAGGGGAAATGAACATGTGGACTTTCTGGCACGTTCAATTGTTGACAGTGACAGCGGCAGCCCTGTTGATGAGATTGTTGCCGTACCATACACTGATCTATTAGTTGCTATTAAATCAAAAATCCTATCTGATTGGCGTGATCTTTGGCGACAAACCTTGTTAAGAAAAGGATCTTGGTATGCTCAGATAAATCAAGATATTGGAAAAAGTCCTTGGTTTACTAAATCGCATCAACATAGAAGCAGAAAATATTATACAATACTATGCCGCTTGAGATTTGGACATTGCAGATTTAATGCACATTTGAATCGTATGCGTATCATCTCATCGCCCGTTTGCCCACATTGCACCAACAACTCTACACAGTCTTTAGATCACATATTTTTTGAATGCTCCGCTTTTAATCTGGAACGCCTCTTATTTATAGCCAACTTGTTATCAACTTCTGGACCAAAAAATGTCCCGCGCAATACACAAGATTTATTGACTAATTTGGATAACTATACTAGTATATTTGAATTTATTTGCAATACTATCAATGATATTTGAAACAGGATCAGGACCTTCATTCATCGGATGTGAAATTTTATTTTGATATTTCAGGCTTCGGCCTATTACAGACTTGGTTTCGACCTCGCCTATCACTTATAGACAAAGAAGAGTAGACGAAAATATGAAATTTCAGACTTGGTTTCGGCCTTACTCTACCAGTCATCGAATCAGAAGAACAATAAAGTTACTTCAGACTTGGCTCCGGCCTTTTGATATATCAGAACGAAACTTACAAATTCAGACTAGGCTGTATGGATTATAGTCCTTTGCCTTTCCCTATTGGGGATAAATTTTAAAACAACAACTGATTGCCTGCCTAATGCCTATGGTCGATATAAATTACCTATGTGAAAAAGTAATTTGGCAATTAATAAATCCCATATTACAACTTTTGATTACTTTGAAATGATTTTAATGTGATATCAAAGCTTAAGTAAATATTCCTTTGAGTGTTATAGTGACGCAAGATATCTAAGTAATAGAACATTTAGATTGACAAAATGGCAAGTATTAAAACAATTTCAACAACGAGTCAATACTGAATAATAATAAAACGAGTCAATTTACCATATAAAAGCTACTAAATAACTACAAAAATTACAATACCTATTTTTTTTATATGTGCAAAATTATGGGTTATCTTCTTACTCGGTATTTAAATTTGCATGATTTGATAATTTAAAGTTAATAATTCTGTACTGTTTTAAAAAGGAAGTCTGTAATGCTTTAAAAAGGATTAGTGCCAATTAAACTAAAAGATGCTCAAAAACGTAATGAATTTATTAAGTTATTAATTATTATTGTAAAAAAATATATATATTTATGATAACAATGCTTTAAACAATCACTCTGGAGTAGTGGTACGGTTTGCGGGTTAGATTTCTATTTAGAATGGATCTTTGTATTTGTACAAATATTTCTTTTCGGTTTATATGTCTGTCCTTGTGGATGTCCCCACCGTTCCTCGCAGATCACGTAAAGTCGTCAGTCCCTGTTTTTATTCGTAGTCTATACCCAGCAGTTGGATGTTACAAGCTGAATCATAAAATTTACCTTTCAGATGCAATTCATGTTGTTATTCAGCCGGCAAGGCAAGCTAAGGCTGCAGAAGTGGTATGTGGCCCATCCAGATAAGCTAAAGAAGAAGATTACTAGGGAGCTTATAACCACTGTACTGGCACGAAAACCGAAAATGTGCTCCTTCCTGGAGTGGAAAGATGTGAAAGTTGTATATAAAAGGTGACTTGTACATAATTGTCTATGTAATGTATACCAAATTTATAACTAACTTACTACTTACCAAAGAGATTAGTATGTACAATTGTACATACATAAAGTAAAAAGCCCACTCTCCATAGTGTCTCAGGCCCAATGTGGACGTCAAAGTGCTCTAAAATCTTAACAGTATTAGATATCTGGGAAAAAAATTTAAAATGGCGCCATTATTGCAGAAATATATATATTTTTAACTTTTTGGCTATTTTATATATTATTAAAATGTTCATGAAAGAAAGATAATTCAAGGCCTTTTCCGAGTTTTTCAATCATTTATAATAATAAGATATTGAGTATAACAATAGGTGTATTTCAAATATAGCTTATTAATTTTGACAAAAAAGTTCTGATGCCGTTACCAGATGGAAGAAATTTTTGCAACAGTATCTTTTAACTATTATAGATTGGCATAACATTTAATGTACATATTTATTAGGTTATAATATACCTGCATAATGCTTCATTATATTGAAATATAATTCTATTATAGGATAAAAGCTAATAGTAGGTACCTATTAAAAAAGTTCTTGGTGGTACTGCCATTTAGTTATTTTCACAACTTATTTGTCAAGCTGTAAGTATATTTATTTATTTAAATCCAGTTGAAGATAAAGTAACAAAATAAAATAAAACATATTTGTATGATATTAAATATCTATATTTTCTTCAATCTCATATACTCTTAACAAATTATCTAAAAATGGTGCTGGACATATTTGATATATTTGACTGAAATCTAGCCCTATATTTGGGCTTTCCTTTTTAATGTTATTATACTCCAAATTTGGAGCAGCCCGACTAGGTAAGTACCTAGAGACTTAAAGAAGATCACAATTAAATAATACTGCTTTCAATTAATGTTGTGTTCTTGTGGTTAGTTATATAACCAGGTCTTCTGGGAAGGCTTGGGGGTAGAGTTGACAATGAGCTTACAATGCTTCTGGTGTTACAGGCATCTATAAGTCTACAGTAATCACCATCAAATGAGCAATATGCTTGTTTGCCAGCCTAATCATATTTTTAAAAAAATGAAGATAGTTTTGTTAGTATTTTTCTAATGTTTAAGAAATTTACACACATAATTTAAAAATACATTTGTATTTTATATTTGTATAAGACATTGCCTTATAGGTAAGTAGAAGTTCCTTAAAGATTTAATTTAACACAACAAATTTAAATGTTCCAGATATGCCTCATTATATTTCTGCTGTGCGATGGAGCAAGAGGACAATGAACTGCTCACCCTGGAGCTGATCCACAGATACGTGGAACTCTTGGATAAATACTTTGGCAGTGTATGTTACTTTTAAATATTTTGTTCATCTGATAAGAAAGACTTATATGACAAGAACTTAGTAGGAAATGAGTTGTATCATTTATTATTATCAGTTACTATAAGTACAGTGCAGAATGTAAGCCTTTCCCTATCATGTCTGCATAATTATAAGTACATATAATATTTTATTTTTAATATTGATCAACATTTTATAATTGTTATTATTTTATCTTACATTATTTTTATGTAATGTAATTTTCTAAACATGAAAGACTTATTAAAGTTGGTTATTTTAAGTTTAATAATTGTGTTTGCTCACAAACGAAAAAAAAACCGACTTCAATTACATCGACAAGTAATACAACGTAGATCCACGAAAAAATAGTCAAGTAACTACGCGTTATCAAAGATTACTCAAAAAGTAGTTATCAGATCTCAATAAAATTTATATGTGACCACATGATAAACATCAGCTTTCGATTAAATTAAAAATTATTAAAATCGGTACACCAAGTAAAAAGTTATTACGAATTTTCGAGAGTTTCCCTCGATTTCTCTGGGATCCTATCATCAGATCCTGGTTTCCTTATCATTGTACCAAGCTAGGGATATCCCCTTTCCAACAAAAAAAGAATTATCAAAATCGGTACATCCAGTAAGAAAGTTATGCGGTATAATACAACGTAGGTCGACGAAAAAAGCGTCAAGTAAAAACGCATTATTAGATATAACTCGAAAAGTAGTTGTTAGATCTCAAATAAATTTAAATGGGACCAATTGGCACACACCACCTTTCGATTAAAACAAAATTTGTCGAAATCGGTCTACCCGGTCAAAAGTTCTGATGTAACATACATAAAAAAAAAAAAAATGCAGTCGAATTGAGAACCTCCTCCTTTTTTGGAAGTCTGTTAAATATGATATAGTAAAGTACAATTTACAGTTACTTGATGACGCTTTAGTGCAGCGGTCAAAGTAATGGCGAATGGTTGTTGCCCTGGTGTTTCCGGGCTACATACCGATATTTGCTGTGGTCTTGGTGTTTGTGCTTGTGTATTGAATGTGTTTCCGGACAACCAACACAGGATTAAATCCTAGTGGAGGCCTTTGAGTGTGCTTATTTATTAAAAAAATGAAAGTTAATTTCTAAATAAAAGTTTTAATCAGGATTACACAGCCGTCTTATCAGTGACAAAGTCAAGTATGTACTTATGAATTTTTCTTGACTTTATATTAGTAGAAATATTATAGTCTAAGGTTCTAAGTAAGCTCGACCTTTACTCATGTGCTTACCAGATAAAAATTATAAATTATCAAAGAAATTATCTTTCTAAACGTACTATTAGGGTTTAGTTATGGTTCTAAACAGTTTGAAATATGTATGCAATACGTTTTAATAATATAATCAAGTAAATCCACATCAATATTAAATATTTTTTTAATAAGAAACTTTCTATTTTACTTTACAGGTGTGCGAATTGGATATCATATTCAACTTTGAGAAGGCTTATTTCATCCTTGACGAGCTGGTGTTAGGCGGTGAGCTGCAAGAGACAAGCAAGAAAAATGTTCTCAAAGCGATTGCAGCCCAGGATCTGTTACAAGAGGTCAGTAGCCAGGATAATGAACTTGTGTGAATTTATATTCACGAAAGTAATAGTATCCTAGTAGGAGAGTTATACAAAAGCAAGAGATTTTTGCTAATATTGTATCCATCCTATATTTTCTTTTTATAAATTTTTTCTAATGTTTTGTGTGTAAAGATTTTATGTTGCATGACTTATCGTGTGAGATCTAAGATTTGATTACATGCTAAAATAATTATGGGACCATAAAACATCATATCGAGGCTTAATTGAATTTTCAGACAAAATATTTACCCATTTTGCTAAATTTTTCACTAACAGAATATAAAGCATAAAATTTAAAAAAAGCTTTTCTTATTTCAAAATATACATTAATGTTAATATCAATGAGCTTTTTTTGCTAACAATAACTTTTTTTATAATAAATGAAATTGACGATTCACTGCAGTATAACAATTTTTGTTAATTTTTAATAAATATATTAGGAAATTTAGGTTATGGATGGTTTTATATATAGGTAAAGGTTTACCACAAAATTAAAAAATTAAATATGGTATAGCTGGAGAAATCACTACATTAGTTTCTTAAATTAATATTATTTATTATAAAGAAACAATTAATAAAAAAGGTGTGCAATAAAAAGTAAATAAATTTTATGTTTAGTCAAAGAGTATCTGTTTTTGTTATTCTAAAATATGTCAATCAAAAACAGATGTAATCTCAAAATTTTCAATTTTAAAATCTAGTCATGCCTTAATGAGGTTCGGTGTTAACAATTTATGTATGAGTAAAAGTAATATGATAATGTGGACCAGTTTGATAGGACAGTGGCCTGTGTAGTGCCTTTTAGTTAGTTAGTACCTTCGGAAGACTAGACGTTAATTTATCGTAGGAGCACTGCCTTTTAGGTGTAATTATAGGTATATTATGTACATCCATATATACATATCTCAGAATTTTGTTAAAAACAAAACTATTTCAATTATAAAAATAAAATATATAATGCAGTTTTAGTAATATGTTGTTTAAGTCACAACTCTGTCTATCGACAAGTTTTAAAATTTGCATATCAACCATATCAAATATAAGTAATTTTAATGTTGTCATTTTAGTTGAATTAATGCAATAAAATTTTAGTACTTACCACGTATTTTTCGAGTTTTGATTATATATAAATAAATGTATATCTATTTAATTGCATACTTATGTTCTTTTTTATTATATTTAAGGATTCTTACTCACAAAATTCCAAATAGCACACACTATCTGATAGTCAAAAACCAATTATACAAAAAATACAATTATATTTATTATATCCTTGTCACAATGTTTCTTACTAGACATTTATATGTTAACGATTTATTCTTATTTATCTGCTTGTAAGTGGCAAAATGTCTGACCGTTTAAAACCTCTAAGCTTTCCCCCTATACGCACTGCATTCTGCTAATATATCCTGTTTTGGTGTGACAAATGCATGCTCTGGTGGCGGTCAGGACCTGAACGATGGGCTGATACATTGATGAGAACCACAGATTACACTGAGCTAACAGTATTGTATACATACAGAAACTCTTTTGCATATTATTATGTCAGCGTCTAATTAAAAAAATATATACCTTAAAATTTTTAGTATTCAAACATTATTCACATCGTTACAATTTGAATATATAGAACAATAAAACACAATTGCTGCTCATTGTTTTTTTTTATTTTAAAATCTAGACTTTTATGAGATGAAGTATAAAGAGATGTGTAAAGGAGTTTATGTCAAAATATATAACCTCTTTAGTAGAAGTAGATAACAGTTTTTTGCTTCTGCTTAATTTTTTTATAATGCATGCATGCAAAAATCAAATGATAGTAACTTTTTTTTTTTCACACTGATTTATTTTATAATTATTATTCAATATAAATAATTTATCCCTTAGTTACTTCTTAACTTGTTACATTTTCAAATCACAACACAACGATAATTTTACATTTTATTAGGTATAATAGATAATTATAGACGTAAGATTAATTTTTCATATGCTCACATTATAACGCCGGTAGTATATGTAACAATTTAACATTAAAACATAGGCTATTTTATATTAGTATCACTCGAGCTAAGTTATTCAATAAATTTTAAATAACAGTCGAGCTTAATTAGACCTTTATGAAGTTGCCATTGCTTCTGTCAATATTTATTATCTACTGTTTATGTTTCATTACATTATCTGTGTTGATTGGGCTCAATGATTATATGCTTAGTATATATGTAGCTTAGGAATAAAATAAATGTAATGAGGACATTGATTTATAGTATTAAACCATTTTTTTTTTATTAATAGCAATTATGATGTATATGAATCAATGTCATTTATTTGTCTGGCTGTTCATTCGTTTACTGTAATGGGATGTTTAAATACACTGGTTTTAACTAAAACAGTCTGTTTTCTTGCATGGCTCCACTCCTAAACCTAACTAGCATGAGTATATTTTTATTACAATTTAGCATTGGAGTAGGTTTTTTAACATTTAAATATTGTTTTATTATAACTTTTCGGTATCATTAACTAATAATCGTTGTAAAATCAAAGTGTGTAATATGAATTGTTTCGCTCATGCTATGGTACTCCCGTCTTACTGTGAAAGTGGTTTGGGTTGAAGATACAATGCTTGTTGAGGTGTGGGTTACATCATATTAACTTTAAAAGCATGCCACAAGTATTTAACTTTGCTTTGAGCTCTGTAATATTTTTTAATATCATCAATTAATGATAAAATTTTCATCTATAAAATATATATAAATAACAGTATTGAGGAAACATAAATTATGATCAGCATATGAAATCGTTTTGGTAATAAATGAATTGGTTGTGTACATGCCAATTGGTGGGGTAGGACGAGGCAGTGGACGGAGCTCTACGCGAGGTGGGTCTCCTCTGAGCCCTCGCTCCTGCCGGCGACTTGCGGAAACCGTCGTGATAGTCTCCGAGTCAGCGTATAAGGACGTTTCTTAGTGCTTTTTATACCAGTCACGTATCATGTACAATTAGTATGTGAAAGTATTTTGGTGCGATTTTTAAAAAAATTGCCTTTTTGTTTTTTCTTATTTTAAATATTTTATTAGATTCCTATGTTTTCTGTATTAAAAACATAATTTGAAAAAGTGAAGATTGTGTACTAACAGTAATAGTATAAGGTATATTGTTTTGTATATAATAAAATTGCCATTATCAAAATACATAATGTTGCATAGAAGTTCAGTAAAGTTCCACATTTAATCTAATATTTGCAATGGACCAAATATTTTATTTTACTAACAAAATTTGTGCAACGAATTTTCTCTATTTAGTTAAATGTAATACGAATTTATGACTTTTCTGTTATTTTTGTTATTTTGTTTTATAAAAATTTTATGATCTTGTTATTTTAATGATAAATTCACATTTTATAAAGTTAATACATATATAGTTTTTAATGAAATCAGTTTATTTATTACTATATTTTAATATTTAATGACAAATTTTCAATATTAATACTAAACTTATTTAATGTTTTTAGTTAGATCTCTTTGGAGTTCCTTTGTGTATTTCTCGTGTATTGTAACAAAAATGTTTGGATGATATAATTATCTAAAAATTTACATAAATATCTTTATATAAAATCGTGTGTATATTTTTAAAACAATTAAACATTTTCTAAGTAATTAATGCAGTTTCATATTTAAATACATTGATTAATTAATTTATTTTTCTTTATTTTTATAAATAATATCCCACTCGAAGTCTAATTCATTTAATAAAATTTTAATAATTCTATTTGCCTTTTTAACGTGAATTCTTTTCTTTTTTCTTTTATTTATTTATGAATTTACATAACAGTAAAGAAACCGAGCAACGAAAGTGTACTTGCCCTTAGTGACGTATTAATGTTATTTCGTCGAAAAGCGATGCTCGGCTAACACGGCCACGAGCGACACTGGCTCAGTGATGACCCTTGTTGCAGGAGGAGACGCCGCAGGGCTTCTTCGAAGACCACGGCCTTGGATAAACCAGCGACTTCGAGCAAGATGAAGACTTGTTTTGTACATTTCTTAGAGGTAAAGGATACGTACAAATAACATGTAATTTTAAATAAAATATTTGCACAATTTTTTTCAATATGTACTTAAAGGTTTTTAATTCTATACATATGGTTGGGCAGTATTTTTTTACTTTTTACGTATATACGATAGGTATGTATTCTTTATATTTAAGCAAATTATATACTTTCCGTGTTTTAATTTTATAATAATTATAATATTAAAATGTTGTAATTATAAAATGTTAAAAGCTTATGCAGTCGGATATTATTAATTGTCCTTTAGATAAATAAAATATTTAGTTATAATTACAAAATTTTGCTTAAGCGTATCGTTCCCAAAAATATAAATATATATTTTTTAATTTAATATAAATGTTGCCCTTTGCGTAAATGTTTTAAGGTCAAATGAAAGTTCTTGTCGTCAGTTGTTTTATTAAAACGAACGAATTATTTCACTAAGGTCGTTTTAAATTTTTTATCTATGTAGTGACTGAAAATCATATTAACACAAAATTATCGATAATGTAAATATAATTATATTTTTACATATATATCTTGTAATTAACTTACTACGTTTAAGTAAAGTATGTATATGATAATATGATTATTTTATCTCCTCTAATAATTAAATGGCGTTCGTATCAATCTTTAATCGATAATCTAATTACAAGTAAATATCTGATTAAGTATTATAACTTTTGGTTTTGTTTTTAAATACCTATATTGCGTTCTTAAATTGTTATTTAGCTACTCTATATACCAGTGGTTTCAACCTTTGAAAATGGTAAAAAATGAAAAAAATTATAGTAGGCTGAAACCCATTGAAAAAGGAAGAGAATGCAACGAAAATAAAAGGAAAAATAAATTACGGGTGATATGAGGTTGGGAAATTGTAGGGTTTTAAAGTAAAAAACGGTTAAGGTTTACATTTTCTGAAAACATTTACCATAGTAATGTATATTTTTTTTACACCATCAGAAATTAAAGATTTCAACAAGCAAAAAAGCTGATATTTTGACGTGAGAATTTTCGATTGAAAATGAGGGTGCTTTTTCAATATAATATAAAAAAAATAAATATTTTAAATCAAAAAATTACAGTATGTTTGGAACATAAAATGGTAAGTTTTCACCAAATTTCGTATAATTTTTTTTTCTTGTAAAAGAAAAATAAAAAACCAAACACTTAGTTTTTTGAATTTTTCACATGAATTGTGAGGTTATGTGAAAAAAGTATAAATATACAAAAGTTGTAGATCTTTATACTACCTACAACTGTACCATTGAATTTTTTTCCATAAGACTTGTAGTTTAGCCGAAAATCGAGATAAACCGTTTCTTACCTTAAACCCCCTTCTCACCACTCCCGACCTCAGATCTCCCGTAATTTATTTTCCTTTCGTTTTCGTTGTATTCTCTTTCTTTTACAATGGGTCTCATCCTACTATATTTTTTTTATTAAAGCTAAAAGCACTGGTCTACTATAGTTAAACGAGTATTAAAAAAATGTTTGTCTCTTAAAAGAGATTTTTATTCCTCCTTATATGTATATTGGTAAAGCCTAAGGTCTAGTATTAAAAAAGTTTGGGAAAGAGTGCTTTGACATTTAAGGCCTGTTTCAACGGTTGCTGATAAAATGATCTTATGTATAAAGGTATCGGGCAGATATATTTTTTCTTTTTTACCATCTATCTTCTATCATCATTTCTATATATCATTTATGTTAATCTAAAAGCTAATTTATTAGTTGAGATAAAACGAGTTCATAGCCTGAGGGCCTATTTCACCGCTTACCGTACGCTGAGTTAGAGTAGAGCAAGAAACATCCTGCCAAAAATCTGGAGCAGCTCGACTCGGGAAGTACCTCGACCACAAAAGATCACAACTAAATAATACTGCTTTCAAGCAGTGTTGTGTGCTTGTCGTGAGTAAGGTGAACAAAGCTCCTGAGGGGATTGGAGGTTGGGTCGGCAACGCGTTTGCACTGCTTCTGGTGTTGCAGGCGTCTATAAGCTACGGTAATCGCTTACCGTCAGGTCTGCCGTACCTAGTTGTAAAAAAAGCTATTTGACGTATGACGGTATCCAACAGATATAAGCTTATATATTATTGGTATTAACCATCGAATTCCACTACATTTTCGAGATATTTCTATTTGCAACTGCGAATCTAAGATTGTAGTTTATTAATCCTAATCTTGAGTAACCGGTAAAAAAGGCTCTTAAGAGATTTGTAATTTTACTGCTGTTAAAAAAAAACCTATCCGTTTCATATGTAAGAAATACAGTTTATCAGCTACTGGCTAAATAGGTCCTTAAAAGAGGATATTTTCTTTGTAATTTACTTATTCCTTCCCTTACAACTGACTCGGATGGTAGGAGTGAGAGTAGTATGATTTATAAGCATTCTTTTCTGGTTACGGCAAAGATTAAGGACCTTTATACTTTCGTTGTTATATTTGTGTCTATTTTCTACATGTTATTTAGATTCAGTATTCAGAAAACGTTACGTTCCGCTATTTGAGACTGGTTTTAGATAAACAACTATATTGTTGATGTAAGGTAGCTCTTAAAAATTAATTCTCCATATCTATATCCATATCTCAATATACAAATAGACAGCTAATAAATATATGGGCCTAACTGTTTCAAAGATGTACGCATCAATAATCTGTAATTATTTTTTAAATAATAAACCGTTGTATCTATCCAGAGTTTTATTGAAACCACAGTCTTTCATATAAAATTTTATTATCCAAAATGTTCAATAATAAAAATATTCAATTAAAAATCTTATAATAAACATTTTAAAAAGACCATCAGCCTTGATTACATAGAGCTCATACATTTCATATTATATATTAATAATATAGCCATAACAATGTCGGTAAGGTGCTTACCGTCAGTGTGGCTTTACATAGGATTACAATAACGTACATTATAAGTGATAAAATTAAAAAGATTGATATAGATCATTCATGCTCGCTATTAGATTTTGCTTCTGGGGTAGATTTGACTTGCTCGGTGGTTGTGGGAGCTGAGTCATTGGTTTCAGTGGTAGGCTGGTGGTCATCCTTTGAGGGCTCAGCGGCTGCTTGAGGTTTGGGCTCTTTGGCTTCCTCGTTTTGTTGCTGGTTGCTTGTCACCTTCGCGAGGTGCAATGCTGCTAGGAGCGCTGTTACATAGCGACGGACATCCAGTTCGATACCTGTTAAACATACATACATGTATAAAAATCAACAATAGTTTATTAAACCCAAATTATGAGACTTAAGAATGACTATTAATATTTAATACAAAATACAGAACGTAGTTTGTTGATTGTTAATATGAATAACAAAAGTTGTTCTTGCCAACTTTTTAGACTAACAACAAGAGCGTAATTCGCAACTTAGTTCAATAGCATTATAAGCTTCAGAATTTTATTTAGGAAGGTCAATTTATGGTAAAGGTATTTTATTCATTGAGCAAGTACAGAACATAAAATAAGACATAGTAATTTTGAAGTTCAGTCCAACGCTTCACCAGTAATGCTTATTAAATGCCCCTTGTATGTCATACTTGACTCATAGAAATGATTAAATCAAAATCAAAAACAGCTTTATTCAAATAGGCCCCAAAAGCACTATCGAATCGTCATTTTACAAATGAAAACTTTAAAAACAAATTATTATTTTTGTGAAAGTAAAGCTACCACTGGATTCGGAATGTAGATTCTGCAGAGAAGAATCGGCAAGAAACTCCACAGTTACTCTTTTGAAAAATAATATATAAACTGTGTTTTAGTACAAAATTAGTAACATGTTGCATAAAATACAGCATCACTAAATCCTCACATCTTTATCAACTATGTAATCCTGCACCGAACAACAAGCGTTATCCATTAATTTTTTAAATAAAAACTTGAAATTTATATATATATATATATGAAATTTATGCTGAGACAATTCCAAAATTAGCATGCAGAAGCGAGTATTATAGTGACTAAAGCACTCGACTGGACACCGACGTAGTGGGAGTGAAGCAGGCGTGGTATGTGGGTAAAGTTACCGCTGTCTCGGAGCTGGTTGACGCGCGCCGCGAGGTTGGCCCACACGCGCCGCGCCGCCACCGCGCTGAGGCGGCGCACCGTCTGCACCGTGTGCAACGCGGGGTCGCTTTCCGCCGCCACTACTTCCGAGCCTACGCCTGGTGACAACGGAAATAATATATTACTTAGGTTTAGTGGTACAATATTCACGTGATGATGATACTTTTCGCTAGAAAATTGTTTGTAATTACATATAATAGTATATATTGGGCTAGGACACTGGGCAAACGGAGCTTTGTCATGGAATCGGTCCCGAATATTGAAAATATCATTTTATGGGGTATGTGTATGGCAGTTAATTCCAATACTTATATTTTTTACACAGACCAAGTTACCCAAGTTTGGGCTAGAAGTGATCAATTGGGACCATCAAACTGGGCCGAAGTGACGAAAAAGTATAACATTATATGGGGTATATATCTAACTGTGTACTATCGTCTAATCCAAAAATTATTATAAAGGGACCCAAGTAAGTGGGTGTATCAGATTGTTATTGGCAGACGCTAATGAGACACGTAGGTACTTTGGGCTTTTACCAATGTACCCACAAGATAAGAGGCAACAATCTATCGTATCTTATTGTTCAATTCTAGTGGTTGTAGCACTAGAGTTGAGCAATGTTTTGAAGCACAGTTTAATGTACTCGCAGTTTTATTTTTATCTCGTTTATATAATTAAACAAATAGAGCATTTTAATTTAGTCTCAAGCTATTTTATTTACTATTCCGTTATTTTTGAGTTTTTCACGATATATTTTATGAAATATGTTACGTCATCATTTATGAAATTATGAGTGTAAATATATAAAATACATAATAACATGATTCTGTATTGTATTTTCGTGACCCAGTAGCAGGTCACGACCCGGTGCTGGAAACGTTGTTGGCACGAGTGATCATGAGGACATATCGTGATTCTATTTTAGGAATCAAGTTCCAGAGTAAATCATTGAAAGCCATTAAACCAAATGCGTTTGAAGTTCTAGTTAATTTTTTTATCTCCATTTCATCACATGAAATGTCCACACACGTCTTATATATGACTTATGCATGACATAAGTGACTTATTCAGTTACATAAAGTCGATATATAGAATTCTATTTTAAGAAGTAGTCTGGTCATATTATTGTAATAGTTTGCTTATAGTCCACTTCTGTTCCAGATAGAAAGAGTTAAAAGTTCAATCTACTAATACTTCAGCACGAGTTGGCGAATTCAGAATGTTTTAGAATCATACAGGTATTCTCAGAAATATAAAATTTTAAAACTGACAGAGCCATCTTGGCTTCTCCAGAACATATTTATATAACATTTTAATATTAGTCACAGCTTTGTTTTCTGTGATATGCATTGTTAAAATAACAAAGACTTATTCTGAATTCCAATATTCGTAAATATATTTAAAGATTAATTTAAATGCACCAATGTTAATTGTTACATTATAAAAGCGTGTAAAAATCGGTTTTTGTTTAAAGGACATCAAAGATAAGATTATATTGGAACAGTTCGTTAGAATGTTCTAGTCCATTATGAAAAATCAGCGATTACTACGTCAGAGTGATAAGCAGTGTCAATAAAATCATTGGTGTTTTCCTGTGTCAGGGGAAGCGATTTATCAGATATGTCTATCTTACTCAACATATAAAAACTGATTATTTTTTATCTCTGGACTCTAGACTTAAACGAAGTATGTGCATGTTTGATACACTAGTAATCATACAGCAAGTCATAACGTGATTTGTTTATATTGATTTTTGATGCTTTTCGACTAACTACGTAATCCTTAAAATAATTCTAGAATTGAGGGCTACATAATTGTGTTCGCTCGTATGCGATAAAAGAGACTAATTGACATCGACAAATAATGGAACGTAGGTAGTCAAAAAATAGTCAATTAAGTATTTCAATTTATTTTTATTTATTTAACATTATAAAAATCAGAGAAAGAATTATTCCGATACAATATAAGTCTAATAAACTGTACCGTGCACCATAATTTGTACTTATGTTGTATTTCAAGACCTTAAATAATTTTCATTCTGTACTGAGGGTAGTTACAACTTTATATTCACTCACCATTAGTTTCGTCTTGTGACGGAGGTAGGTAGTGGTTCAACATTTGCATCGCGTAAGTGGCACCCGAGTCGACACTGTGCATGGCCTTCTGTCCGTACGCTGTGGACAGCAGAGCGTTGGCCTTAGCCCACGTCAGCTCTTTCAGGGACTTGACGCGCTGCTCCGCTACATCACGCGCACCGTATACCTGTTATGAGTTATTAGTTTGATTATGACGGCTTTTGATTTTTCTTACTTTAAAAGTGACGAATTAAAAGAAACGTAATTAATACAATTGTTCAGATTCAGATCATAAACCTAAATATGTGTACACTTCGTGGCTGTGCTTTCTTTTAATAAATATCAATATTTAAAGTTTTACAAAACTAGGACAAAGATGAAAGGGCTAACATTATAGGTATCTAAGACTTCTTTTGTCAGTAAAGAAAAAAACAGTTTGTAAATTGATGAATATGAACACTAAACCCTTATTACAATGAATACTATTTCTAAATTGAATATTACGCCTATTTAGCTAGATTTTCTCCGAGATTTACAAAAAATATTTTAAATAATTAAGTAAATAATAGTGTTTGCAGGCAAACGAAGAAAAACCGACGTCAATTATATCGACAAGTAATACAACGTAGGTAGACAAAAAAATGTCAAGTAAATGCGCATTATGAAAGATTTTTTTTTTTTATGTCACTAGGTCGGCAAACAAGCGTACGGCTCACTTGATGGTTAGCGATTATCGTAGCTTATAGACGCCTGCAACACCAGAAGCATCGCAAGCGCGTTGCCGACCCAATCCCCAATCCCCCCAGGAGCTCTGGTCACCTTACTCACCAACAGGAACACAATACTGCTTGAAAACAGTATTATTTTGCTGTGATCTTCTGTAAGGTGATCTTCTGTAAGGTACTACCCCAGTCGGGCTGCTCCATATTTTGAGCAGGAAATTTCTGCTGTGCCCTACCTCAGTTTACTTCATTACTCCAAAAGTTGTAATCAGATCTCGATGAAATTTAAATATGACCACATGATAAACATCGGCTTTCGATTAAATTAAAAATCATCAAAATCGGTACACCCAATAAAGAGTTATGCGGATTTTCGAGAGTTTTCCTCGATTTCTCTGGGATCCCATCATCAGATCCTGGTTTCCTTATCATGGTAACAAACTAGGAATATCTCCTTTCCAACAAAAAAATAATTATCGAAATCGGTCCATAAACGACGGTGTTATCCCCGAACATACATTAAAAAAAACATATACGGTCGAATTGAGTAACCTCCTCCTTTTTTGAAGTCGGTTAAAAATAAGAATTTATTGGAGGAAGACTGCTCAGTAGCAGAATATAAACAAAATCTGTTCTTAACCGCTATTCTAGTGGTAAAAAAGTTTAGCAAACAGTTTTTATTTTTAATGTAGGTACTCGTCAAAAGATTTCTTGGCAACCCAATAGATTTATTTTTCATACTTCAAGTATTCGACGCCTAGCTACAATTATACTTGCATGAACTTAATAAACATTTATATAACCGCGTTATATTATTATTATTTATTTTCTCATAACTAATTAGATTGAAATCAATTGAAATCTATTTCATAAGATCATAAGTAACAAAACTAGAACAGTCATTTGTATAAGCCGTGAGACAGATTTTGAACAAGATTAATTAATAAGCGCGAGAAACGAGACTGTTCGAGAAAGAACTAATTCATTTCAAATACGACACGTTAGAATTGCGATTCTAGACCAAATTAGGCATAAAAAAATTCTTTATTCAAGTAGCCTTCAAAAGCATCATCAATAAGCTCAGCCAGCTCATTTTCTAAATTATAATTATTCAATAGTTATGGTCCATTATAACCACCAACTGCTGCCTTTGAAATACACAGGCCGAAGACGGATAGCAGCGTCTTCGGTGCGACAAAGTCAGCCCCGCGGTCACCAACCCGTCTGAACAGCGTGGCGACTATGGGCAAAACACACGAGTTCGCGCCATTTTTGCCGCGAACTTAGGCAGGCCTATGTCCAGCAGTGGACTGCGACAGGCTAAAGTGATGAATAGTTATGGCAAAACTACCACCGATTTGGAATATAAATTGTGCAGAAAAGAATCGACACTGAAACAGCATTACATTGACTTTAACGTGAGATATAAGATCGCTTTATTAGGCATCTAGGATTTAAGTTTTGCTTTATGTAATAGTGTTTTGTAAGTTTAATTTTTGTGTAGTATGCAATAAAGAATATTATTATTTTTTAAACGCAACAACTAAAAATAAAAATATGAACGATACTCAATAAGAGTTGGTCGTCGTAAACAAAATACTTGGTACACATAAGGTTTTTATTCGATTTGCAGATAAGGAAGTTAACATTTTGAACTTTGATTTTTTTCACAATCTTTGTAGTATTTCATTTTTTTTTTTTATTGTCCTTGGTTCCTTGATACCTACAATAAGGTGGAGGTATGCTTGGTGTAACGTTAAATTAAGTAAACTAAAACAATCTCTTAATTCCATATTGCTTTGAAATTTTTTATTTGTCTAGCATAAAGAATTTAGTTCACCAGTCACGGGGGGTTGATAAGTAAAGCCATAATTCAATAAGTTAGTAAATCCAATGATACCTTTCATTTTATATAATTAAAAATCAATCACCGAAATGTTAGTGGACATCCATTAATTAAGTGAGCTTAGAATGCGGGTGGGGGTCCAATGAAATCTCACCAAATCTCATTTAAACCGAGGGGGATAATCGAAAATCTCACCTCAACTTCAAAACATATAAAATATTACAGATATTTAAAAAAAAATGAATGTTCATTTTGTCCGCTAAAATAAATCTCATGGCTATTAAAATAATTTAGTTCAAAAGAATTCTCACGTAAGGGGGGAAGGGGTCCAGACAAATCTCATTAACTCTCACCTAAGGGGGGGAGGAGTCTAAACTGATCGAAAAATAGCTCACGTAAAAAGTGGATGCTCCCTTACATACATTATACAAATGAAATTTATGTACGACCATAACGACCGAACGACTGACTGCATCAAATTGGATATTTCTCTTTTTGTGTTCGTTATTTTCAGGACAAAAAAGTGGCAGCTGGCTCAAAGTAAAATGAAGTATCATTGAATTAATTTTTTGTATTATAAAAGTGCAGTCATATTTTACAATTGCCTGTTAAATATTTCTATAAAATTACAATTATGAGTGAAAATAAAACAGATACAACACTACAGTAACATAACTGTCAGGTTTCAACAACAAGTCGAACCGCATACCGCTCGTGTAATACAAAACGTTACTCCTAACTTAGCTTACAAAACAAAACAAGGTCACTTATTACGACGAACAGGTTTATCGTGAGTCCAAATAACATCGCGGTGCACTTTTATAGATCTACTGACTCGGCAAACGTTGTCTTGCCGCTAAACGCTATTTAAAAATAGGGGTTGGTGGTAGAAGGGTGAAAATTTAGGGCTGTATGTATTTTTCAACGCCAAGTCATAATAAAATAAAAATTAAATAATTTATATAAAAATTAAAAAAAAAATTGGTGTGGACTGGGTAATCAACACATTTAGGGGGATGAAAAATAGATGTTGTTCGATTCTCAGACCTGCCCAATATGCACACAAAATTTTATGAGAATCGGTCAAGCCGTTTCGGAGGAGTTTAACTACAAACACTGCGACACGAGAATTTTATATATTAGAAGAGAATAAAAATAAAATGACGTTTGAAAAATTCGTGAACGGCTCGACTGTTTTGGCTAATTTTTGTTGAAATATCTGTAGAAGTCCAAAGACGTTTTAAATGTTGAAAAAAAAAACCGTTTCTTTTTTACTTTTAATTCTACCATACAACGGTTCCTACTTGTCAAATAGGGTATGTTCAGAAATTGTGAATTGGAATGTGTTTTTCGTAGATAATATTTTAGTGTATTTTTTACTTATTGAACTTATTTCATTCGGAAGCGGTTGAAGTTATCCGAGTCAGCTAGTAATAAATATGACAGGATACTGAGACGGATGACGATATTTTTTATTTAAAGTCCGGTTCAATGTACGTTGCATACGATAACACTATAACATTATCTTATCATTTAGGATGTAACGTTACTTAAAAAAAAATCATAATTATATTTGAGTCTAAGCGTTTTCTGTGAGATATACGTCTAACATGATTTTGATAATCAATTTTATAATAAAGGCAAATTATTGATGTCGTAAAAAATATGTTTATACTTATTAAATATTGGTTTTTTACTGTTTTCTAGTTTCTCCATCCAACCGGCCTTAATTTTATTACTTGTCTAAAGTTCGCAAGAAAGTGAAGCTATATCAATTTTCATTTCGTAACACCTGCCTTATGACTCACCTAATGCTAAGAATTATTCATATAGGTTGTTTAATACATGAACATTTAACTTAAAAAAAAATCAAGGTCAGCATAGGTTATATACCTATGAAATGACCTTGAAATATTTTTTTCTTTTATTTCAACTTTCTAATTTAAAAAAAGTTTCTATCCTATATATAACTAAAATAACCTTAAATAACTTTTTAGTAAATACGACACCCTAACTAGGTTGATAATTCGCCGCCATAAGTTCCTATAATTATACAGGACTTCGAAAAAAGAGAACATTCTCAATAGAACACAACTGTTCCTTTTAAAAAATTTGTGTTTTGGAAACATTTTGAATATGTAATTATGAATTTACTATACAAATCAAAATCATAATTTTAAATATTTCTCGATAAATAGTTGTATAGCATGGATCCGTTAATTCTAAGGAAAGACAAACAAATACCAAATATGATGAGTAACACTGATGTAAATAGGATGAACTTTGTTCACTCGATACTTAAGTACAACCAACTAACCAGTCATACGCAGATTTTAGCACGTAACTCGTATGATTAAAACAATTTAATATTATGAAATAATGTTTAGTTAGTAATTTAAAAAAACCAGTGAGCGTTAGATCACACTGAAGTAAAACTTCTGTACAATAGGCCTGCACTGTGTCTTAGATATACGAAAGTTCTTGCTCCGTTCGTCTCGAACGATCACACTTTTCGTAACGCTCTCGTCACATTTTCACCAGCTTACTACCCAAGTCAATCGTGCGTAAAGAAGTTTTACTTCAAAAAGTTTTAGAGATTTTTTTATATATGTACCTACTTGCCCAATATTCTGTTGTTTTTGTAATTTAACTATCATAATTATATACGTACAAACCGGAGCGGATGTGAGCACAAAACATAAATACGCAATTTATTTAATGTCTAAAAGGTATTTAAAGTTTGAATATAAACTGCATAAATTTATAGCAGTAGGACAAGACATACCTACACTGTACTTCCTAAATTGAAATATTGTCACTATGACAAACATACTGATGTTTTTAAGAGTAACCTTTAGCTACAAGATTTTTAATACAATTAATAAATATATTTATGATGAGTTTTTACTAAGGAGCTACCTTCAAAGGACATAATTAAAATTTTTTAAATCCGATCCATATTTGACAAACATTGTTCCAAAAAAAGAAAAAAAAATACAGTCGAATTGAGAACCTCCTCCTTTTTTGGAAGTCGGTTAAAAAGACATTAAGAGGAACACTTCTAGATAACTTTTTAAATATTAATATTTATTTCAAACTAGCGAAAAAAAAAAAACATTAATATATTTAGACAATTTTTATCAAAGTATGTAGTGTACCATTTATTTGATATTGTTTTCGTCGACCTTCTAAGATTATGTTATGAGGTTACGTTTATATAAATATGACAATATTAATCACGATCCTATCTTATGTGGCATGCGGTTGAATGCCACCACTGAATTATTATAGGCATTATCGTGTGTTTCGTACAGGTCTCGCTATTATTATAAGTGCGAAAATTTTGTTGAATGTTTGTTACTCAATGACCACAAAGGTTGAACCTATCTAAATAAAATTAGGTAGAGGTATAAAAATATCTTATGGCCAATACAAGCATTTTTAATGAACGGGGATCGAACCCGTGACCGCTAGAACATAAGTCCGAGTGATTCAGTAAGTTAATGTGCCACACTGTGTTAATATAACGAATGCCCGAAATTTGTCTAAATTAATTTTGTCCAACTTACAAAAATTGCTAAAAAAATTTTGAATGCGCGATGAGAACGTTACGAAAAGTGTGATCGGGCGAGGCGAACGGAAGTTGAGAGTTTGATATAAGTTAGTGGGGTCATGAATATTTAGATAATTATCAAACGTATAAAAGGACCTATATTTTGTCATATCTAATTGGTGGCAACTTTCACACTTCTCATTAATTCTAGACTTACGATTAGTTGACAGTAATTTGTCCCTTGTATAAAAAAAAAGAAATAGTTCAACTTTATATCAATAAAGTAAATGATAACCACGTTAGGTTATCCTAATGACACCTAAACAATGTCTGGCAGTTATCAAATTAGTTAAAACACGAAATCAAAATGTGTCATTAAAAAATTTGGCATTATCATGTTAAGGCCTCATCTGAATAATTCTTATATGAACTTTGGAATAGACATGTTCATTTATTTATTTTATATTGATTTAGTTATTTTTAATTTTTTAATACTTCATTTCACAATACATTACAGCTGGTACTAATGCTATATTTTCTACTAGCGTTAGATGGTTCGAGAGACAATCTTTAAATGTGACACGTTTTAGTATTAGGGCTATGACATCGTTTTGAAAATAATATGAAGCAGATGCTATTATAAGCAGGTGCCTTTTATTACCAAACCAATAGTAGTCTTTAAACCAAAAGCGCACAAAACGAATGATCTCTTAAAACAATATGTTTAAATAGTTTATTTTGATACCTTATTGGACATTATATTTTGGCCAGGAAAAATGTAGTAAGGTAGTAATATCCAACATTCAAAAGAACACTTTTTTATCAATAAGACATAACACAGATTTTTATTTATTTCCATATATAAGACAATAAGAGCAGTAAATAACTCCTGTAGAATAGTTATGTCAACTAAGGAAGTGTAAATAGAAATGCTATAAAAACTCACCTTACTCAACTGTGGGGCAAGTCTGGCAAGCACAGCTTGCTTTGTTGTCTCAACGATAACCTTCGGTTGTTCAGTGACAAGTGGGACTCTGCGTTCGAGTTCATCAATGGCGGCTGCAACTTTAGCATCTCCAGCTGCGATTGGTGCAGCCACATAGGGTGCAGCGGTATTCGCTGCGAATGTTACACTTGCTTCTGCTGTGGATAACGCCCATTCTAATAGGGAGTGTGCACCTATAACAATTACAAGACATTGATACATTTTGTGTTGACTTAAGCTCCAAGCCTTCTCCTATGTGGAGATAGAGGTCTATGCCCAGCAGTGGTGTTACAGACTGAATTGAAATCGTGACATATCTATAATATAAAAATGAGTCGCTGAATGTGTTGCTAAGCGCAAAACTCGAGAACGGTTAGACCGATTTCGCTAATGCTTTTTTTTAAATATTCCTTGAAGTACGAGGATGGTTCTTACGGAGAGAAAAATTTAAAAAAAAAAATTTTAATTTCCTGAAAAAGTCTAAAAACAACACTTTTCTATACTTCCATACAAAAGATTTGTGATAATACTTAAAAGTCACTGTTAGGCGATACGAAGTTCGCCGGGTCAGCTAGTTACATTTAAATTTGAACATTATGAGCAGGTGCATTGGTCACAGCTTCTGGCTTTTGTAGCTTGTGGTTCACTCGGAGTGAAACCACAAGGTGATAGTGTGAGGATAGATACAGAGAGTAAATCAATGCATTTTCTTTTTTCTAGTTGTTAAATTAAACAAAAGAAAAACCGAATTAACTACTTAAAATTGTTTATACAGATGTATAAACAATTTTATTTTTGTTTTTTATTTTAACCAGAAAGTATAATATTGAGGGTAGTTACCAAAAATTTTAGGATTTTCTTTGTTCTGGTGATAAAGTTAAGAAAAAAATTAGAACATTAATAATTAAAGTAATTCTAGTTTACAATTTGTATTATTTTATACTGGATTGTTAAACTAGGTATCTCCATCAAGTAGACCCTACATTCTACAAATTTCACATATATATAATAAAAATAATTGAAAATCAATAATATAATGCATTGTTACCTTTTATTTTATTGTAGAAAGCGCCAACTTGTCCAACGGCTGCTTCTACTGTAGGTAGAGCCATAACCTTCTGCACGGACTGATACTGAGACATTCCGGAAGCTGGTCCCACTTCTGTAGCCATCTAGTGAAAAAAAAAATAGAATTTTTATAGATAAAGGACCTTATTTATCAAGAATTTAAAGTAATGACATCAAAACTATTTTTCATATTATGAAAGATTTGTAATGCTTAAAATAAAACAATTTTTATAAATGATTGTAGGTAATTAAATAATTAGAATTTTTTTTTTAACAAAAATAACTATTAAAAAGTGGGTAGTAATTTAATTTTACTGTTATTTGGATCAAAGTGACTTTTTATTAGAATAAACGATACGTTTTGTTACAAATTGAGAAATAAAAAATTATATCATTAAAATATCAAAACGAGAACGTAGAAATATAAATGATTAGATAGGTATGTACCAGACGAAAGGAAAAGTTACAAATTAATGAGGGCTGTATTACACTTTGTTGCAATAAGAATTCATATTTACCTTACAATTATAAACGACTTCAAAACAACAAAATCACTAAAACTTATTTTAGTTATCGTATAAAGTTTGCTGATTATGTTTTATTATAATAAATAGTTAGCAATTAAAATATTGTACTGACTGAGCAACTCACAAATAATAAATGAGGAACTAAAGGAACGAAAGTCGATTTATTAAGCGAATACTGAGTGAATGTTATTATCACGAGTGTGATGAGTGGTTGACAACTTGACACTTGCACTTTAGATTTGGAAGAGTGAATGAATGAAGCAAAAAAGTCGTAAACAGTGTTTCAACTTTAAAAATTTCGCTCTTTTTACAGAAAAATACATCATACGAATATACATAAAGATTTTTATTTGTTGTTTATAATTTTACTTAAACAAAGTTACAAGTACTTAAGAGAAAAAGTTGAAATTTGATATTGACATGATATTTTAAATGTGTAAACATTAGCTTAGTTACATTCGCTGTAACCAAAGAGCAACATGGAGGGGAGTAGCCATGTACAGGCGTTCCCCTCTGTCAAGGTATAAGGCCAAATGGCCATATGCAAACAATAAAACTAGTTGCCGCCGCACTGATCACTAGACTAAATCTAGTTGCGCGATTGAATCAACGTCCTTCAAAAAATGCCAAATTGTTCTGTTTTTTACTGCAAAAAAAGATCTGCCACGTCAAATTTACTAAAACATGGCGTTACCTTTCATACGTAAGTATTTTTTAATCACATTATTACTTGTATACTTCTTTTAAACCTTTTTTAAACTTAAAAATTACAAATATTATCGTTCGTGTTGACTCGATTTGTTTACCAGCACAGGCCGCTCGCCCGCATACAATAAGCGGATCAGTCGAGCGACTGATCGGAGTCTATTTCCGAGAAGTCACTGTCGCCGAGCGATAGTGTTGTTACCGGTTTGTTTGTAGATGGTTATTGATAAAAATGGCAAAGGCAAAAGAGGAGACAGACATTTTTGAGATTTTGATTTATTTAAAATATTATGTTGCTAGCTTTTTTTAATAAACATAGTTATATAAAAAATTTGCATTAAATTAAATATAATACACGTATTATGAGTATTAATACATTTTACTAGAATTACTTAATGTGAACTTCCTTGGCGAACAATAGAAGGATTAGTCGAGGGCACCAAACCAACACTAACGCCACACTGTTTTTGTCCCGTAAGTTTTTTTTGTCTCATGTACAAGGTAATCAAGATACGGTTGACCTTAGTCATAGTAGTGAAATGAAGCTTAGACTTATCAACTTTGAAAATGAACAATGTCCATCCTTTCAGAGTCATCAACAAATCATTAAATCTAGCAGATGACAAGCTATCATCTTATGATGACCTTAGTGTTACGCTCCTTATTGCCAATTCGTTGACATCACCGTGTACATCATCAACTCCTCAAAATGTATGTTAACTTTAAATCGTATATTGTAGAATGGCATTGTTTGGCACAACAACGTTGCACCAAACGTATTGTGACATAATTATAATAGTTAGACATAGGCTGTCGCGACACTTTATAACTGACTTCCAAAAAGGGGAGGTTCTCAATTCGACTGTATTTTTTTATGTATGTTACTTCAGAACTTTTGACTGGGTGGACCAATTTTGATGATTTTTAATTTAATAGAAAGCTGATGTTTATCACGTGGTCGCATTTAAATTTCATCGAGATCTGATAACAACTTTTTGAGTAACCTTTGATAACGCGTATATATTACGTATATTGTATTACTTGACGATGTAATTGAAGTCAGTTTTGTTTTCGTTTGCGAGCAAATACAATTATTGTAGATAATGATGTGTTGTACAAAGTCTTACTATATATAAATATTTCTATTATCATTAGTTTTTGCAGCGTACGCAATGTAAGGAATTTTTTAGGTTATTTTTTTTTATCCCTTGGGTTACATTATTGGAGTTTTAGTAAGGATCCCTAATATTTTTGAAAATATAGTATAACCTACGTCGCTCAAGGATTATGTAGCTTCTCAACGGTGAAATAATTTTTTGAATCGGTCCAGTAGTTTCGGAGCCTATTCAATGCTAACAAACAAACAATCAAATCTTTACTCTTTATAATCGTTTATTTTACATGAAGATGTTTGATTTGTAGTATATAATAAATTAAGCCTATTTTTATAATAACATCTTACCTTTGTATCACTTTAAAAACCTAATTTCCCCAACCGAGTACTTGAATTTATCGATAATGGATATCGACAGTTGTTACAACCATGGCTGTAAGAAACTTGCCAGTGTAGTTGCGGCGTGTCATTATACTGTAATGACACAGAATGTATCTATGTGTGTGTGAAAAATGTAAGTGTGTTTTTAATTTAGTATGTGTGAGTTTCGTAGTAACAGACGATTATTTTTGTGTGGGAATTAGATAAAGTGTGCATGTGTGTCATTTCCCCCCGCAAAAAATGACAGACAATTTTGTATCGGTAGCAGACGCAATGGCTACTCCCCTCCGTGTTGCTTTATGGCTGTAACAGTGTAACATGATCGTACAAGTTGTTACATATATGCATAGCATGACTGACTAATTTTAGCGAAGCAGTATAATAACTATTATATTTTTTGCAGTAAATCTTTTATTCGCACGCTTGATATGGGGGATTAACTGAAGTAGGGCACAGCAGGAAATTTTCTACTCAAAATATGGACCAGCCTAACTAGGGGTAGTACCTCGACCTTACAGAAGATTACAGCTAAATAACACTGTTTTCAAGCAGTGTTGTGTTCCTGTTGATGAGTAAGGTAACCAGATCTCCCGGGAGGAATTGGGAATAGGGACGGCTGCTTCTGGTGTTGCAGACTCTATAAGCTACAGTAATCGCTTACCATCAGGTGAGCCGACGCTTGTTTACCGACCGAGTTGTATATAAAAAGGGGAGTAAGCTGGTGAATGCATGACGAGAGCGTTACGAAAAGTTTGATCGGATGAGGCGAATGAAAGTTGAGAAGGATATCTAAGTTAGTGAAAATAGAAAGAGAGAAAGTTACGTTTGATAAGTTTTAATTCAATCGTGTGGTCTAAAGCACAATCATTTTTTCACATATACCCAACCTTTGATGTATGTGGAGTAATTTTTTTATAGATTTATAAAAAAAAACTTATAGTATTAATTATCAATTAAAATAGTTTTAAAATATAAGTAACTTAAATAATTTTGTGTATAAGATAGATTAGCAAAAGTTTAGGGTAAAATTAAAATAGTTACTGGGCACACTGAGCATTATGAACTATACAAGAGAAATTAAAAAAAGGACTATACATGCAATTACTAATCTATAATTACAAACACTTTTTTATCAATAAGACAATCGCTCCAACCTAAAATATTCCACTGCTGGGCATAGGCTTCTTTCCCCATGTAGGAGAAAGATCAGAGCTTAATCCACGACGCTACTCCAATGCGGTTGGCGGATATATTCTCTACTATGAGTAACGATCGCTAGCAGGTGTGCATGATAACAACCGGGACCGACAGCTTAACGTGCTTGCCGAAGCACGGCGGGGAGGACTAACAACCATGTCGGAAATAAATATTTGTATAAGCACAAATATCCACTCCGAACGGGAATCGAACCCGCGACCATCCGTGTTAAGGCGCCGCCGACACGACACACGCACCAGTACACCAGAGCGGTCGTCCTATTATAAATTAATCTTTTGTATTTCCTACTGGACTTTGTATTTTGACCGCATGACGTATGTGTATTTAAATATACATCATATCTTACGCATGATACAAAAATATAATATGAGAAGTATCTACTGAATGATGAAATACTTAGGATTATTTTTTAGTAGGTTTTTTTTAATTTTTATTTCATATTTATTGGGAAACAACCTAAGTCAATAGTACTTTTATAAAAAACATAATTCTAACACAAATTTCAAACAAGCTCCCATTGATAATTCTGTGGTGTCAAGGAAAAAGGAGATAAATCAAGATGTAAGTAGTATATATTAAATAAATTAAAATTCAAAATTTGAGCTTTTTGCACCTATTGATTCAAAATATTAATATCTCATAAGGCAAAAATGAGTTAATTCACTAATGATATTAAACGTTAAATAAATATCATTTTCTAAAAAAATTATATGAGTGGCTTATTTATTAATTGCCCATTATGAAAAGTTCAAATATATGTAGGTACTTATCTCCTTATTTGTTTCCTTCATCCAATAACACTGTATTGATGAGATATTTTTATTCGCAAAAATGAATCTAAAAGCAGTAGTTTATTAATTGGGGTGAAATAGGCCGCATAGGTCTAATTTACGGCGGCTCTTGAAGTCTAATCGTGACTTAGTATTATATACTTTATTGCACTAAAGAAATAATGTTCAGAAAATTACACATAGAGTTGATGGCAAAGGTGGAATATTACTTATTTGCGGGATAAACTTTATCAACTGGTGAAGCAGGCCTTTATATTATCAGTCTAGTTTTATTATTCACATTCAAAAACACACGAAATCCTAGTGTGGCGTTGTGATAACAAATTAACAAGTATCCTTGAGATTTTTTTTTGTACTTTTTTATTATTCTCTTTTTGAGAAATAAATAAAAGAGAGTAAAACAAACAGTATTAGATACCGAAAGTTATTAAGAAATTACTTTAAGCAGTGTTTTTTTTTCAAATCAACAATATTTTCTAAACATTCATTGTCGTATTAAAACCAACCATACAACAATGCCCACCAAACAAATGATATTATGACAAACATCGACCACCTTATCTGTACATTCTGGCCAATATATTCATAAACAAACATTGGATAAACGAACGATTCTGATTGGTCAGCGTGATCCAGTCACTCCAATTTGACAGTATTGGTCAGACGTATTTACTCAATAATTCGAGCTTGGCCTACAAAGTACAAACATTTGTGATGTCTTGGACAAATGATGTCGTATTGGAGTTCTTGGACCACTATCGGACGGAACACCTTTTATGGGACCCAAAACATCCATTGCACAGAAACAGGAGCGAGGTTAATGATGCATGGCGTCGAATACAAAATAATCTAAGTATAACTTGTTCGATAATAGATTTGAAGAAAAAAAAAGAATCTTTAATGACATCGTTTAGACTACACTTAAATAGAAAAAAGAAATCACCTAGCGAATATCGTATCACGTGGTTTGCATATCCTCTGATGGAAAGTTTCTTGGGCGGGAAATATGAATGTGATAGTTCAACTCAAATGGATCACGAGGTACAATATGTAGTAAAAATATTTATTTTTGGCTTAACATGACTTTTACTGTTGAAAAAAGTTTATTTTGTGGTAACAAAGAAAAGAACTATACTTTTAAAGCAGCAGCGTTACTGCTTTTATACATTGCATTGCATCTGGTAGTTGCGATAGCGGTCGCGGGTTCGATCAATTGTTATTGTAATTATTTGTATGGATCAAACGTTACAAGCAACATCTTTTCTTTTTTTTCTTTATTTTAAAGCAAAACAATAATTTTGAAAGCACGTTAGCGTTAATTAAGTTGTTGTAATTCAACCCAGTTTCAACTGCACCGTTTACTTACTAAATTAATACAATTATCGATATAATAATATATTTATCTATATATAAATCGCAACATAATTTAACGCACTAAAAACAAATAAAGTAAAAATTCGAAAAAAGGACGTTGATGAAAAAATAATGTTTCATTTTTTTAATTATACACCTGAATAATTGTGTTTGCAGGCAAACGAAGAAAAACCGACTTTAATTGTATCGACAAGTAATACAACGTAGGTAGACAAAAAAATGTCTAGTAAATACGCATTATCAAAAATTACTCCAAAACTTGTAATCCGATCTCGATGAAATTTAAATATGACCACATGATAAACATCGGCTTTTTGATTAAATTAAAAATCATTAAAATCGGTACACCCAGTAAAAAGTTAAGCGGATTTTCAAGAGTTTCCCTCGATTTCTCTGGGATCCCATCATCAGATACTGGTTTTTTATCATGGTACCAAACTAGGGATATCTCATTTCCAACAAAAAAAGAATTATCGAAATCGGTCCATCAACGACGGAGCTATCCTCGAAGATACATAAAAAAGAAAAAAAAACATATACGGTCGAATTGAGTATCCTCCTACTTTTTTTGAAGTCGGTTAAAAAAGTCTAAAACAAGTTAAGTTTCACCACTAGAGTTGCTTTGTGCTAATGTTCATGTTTTAAAATAATATTTTACAATATTAACTTACATTCACATGTAACATTTATAAAAATACTGTCCCTTTTGTTGCAGTACGAATCAAGTAGCAATTACCAAAACCCGTCATACAATACGCGACAGCCAATTACCAATCATAACCAAACGAGCAGTCCAACCATCAATACAAATACCGATAGACATACTAACAAACGACAAAACAGACCATCCGGCTCAAAAATTCAAGTTAATAACGAGTACATGTACGCAAAAAATGAAATGGACGACGTAACAGATTATTTAAAAGGAGTTTCTGACTTCAAAAAAGACATGGATGAATATGATTTATATGGACAATTGCTTGCCAAAAAGTTAAGGAAGTTAGACGAGCGACAACGAGATATCGCCATGCATGAAATAGATAACATAATGTTTAATGCTAAAATGCAAAGTGCAACACAAACCAGAAGTTTCACATCGTCCCCTCCGCCTGTTAATGGGAAGATAAAACCACCGATGTTTATAGTCCAGCAGCAGCAATTTGATGATGATAACATCACGTATCAAGAACATGAACAAGCGTAAATTAAAAATTCTAGTATAAGGCCAAATCCTCAAAGTTTTGGTAAAAGATTTTTGTTCCAAATCATATTTTACTAGAACGAATCGTTTCTTGAAAATTGGTTGTTTTTTTTTCGAATATATATTAAAAAAAAAAATGACTGGATAACCTAATCGAAATAAAATAGGTTAATGATTATAGTATTATACCTTGGTTATAAAATATAGATAACAATTAAATTTATATTAGATATTTAAGTGTTATTTTGTTAAAAAGCTATTGTTACAAATAAAAATTTGATAATAACAATGTTTGTTATTTTTGTAACTTACGTCGAAAGCTTTCGAACTACTAATACGGTAATAAGTATATAATTTTAAAATCAGTGCTGAGCTTGGTGACAAGCATATAATTATACGAATTAAGTTTTGACACTGATTACTAATATACTATTTGCTAGTCAGGCCAAGAGATTATCTAGTTTTAATCAAATTATCGAGGTACTTAGTAGTTAGAGATTAGTCCATTGGCGCAGTTTTTTGTGGCCCTGCTTTTTGCTCCACAAGTTGCGAGTTCGATTTCACCGCTTGGCCCGATCACGATGTGCCCTAAAATACCTAGGACTTTTCGAACTTCTTCCTGGAGGTCAGTACCAGAGGGACCTCCATCGATACTCGCTCCAGATTAGCTAAAAACACTACCACGTGTCACCAACGGGTCACAATATTTATTTTTAACATTTGTTAGAAATTATTAAATTGAGTCATAAGAGCACCTTTTTTATTGGATTTTAGTTTAGTTCCAAATTAAGTAGCCTTTATAATGTTAGGAATATTGTACTATGAACCTAATTCCATAATACATACCTATCGTGAATTTTGTTTTGCAGTATAAATCTAATTAAAATTTTTCCTCATTGGAATGAAACAATGACCCTGAACAATTTAAATACTATTTCATTTAAAACACAAGTTTTGTGACCTCTAAGACAATAGTTTGTCCATTATATAAAAAAAGTTAAATTAATTTCTATAAATAACATAACTAGAGCTGGAAAGTATTATTAAACTATTAGTAAGTCTCAAAGATTTATTTGACATAAAACAAATTATATAAATTACTAGCTTACCCCACAAACGTTTTTTACCATATATATATATTTTATATCACTAGGTCGGCAAACAAGCGTACGGCTCACCTGATGGTAAGCGATTACCGTAGCCTATAGACGCCTGCAACACCAGAAGCATCGCAAGCGCGTTGCCGACCCAATCCCCAATCCAACCCCAGGAGCTCTGGTCACCTTACTCACCAACAGGAACACAATACTGCTTGAAAACAGTATTATTTGGATGGGATCTTCTGTAAGGTCGAGGTACTTCCCCAGTCGGGCTGCTTCATATTTTGAGCAGGGAATTCCTGCTGTGCCCTACCTCAGTTAAAATATATATTATTAACCCACTTAATCCCCTCCCCCTTAACTTAAGGATATGAAAAATAGATGTTGGCCGATTCTCAGACCTACCCGATATGTACACAAAATTTCATAAAAATCGGTCCAGCCGTTTCGGAGGAGTATTTTAATTAACATTGTGACACGAAAATCTATAATATAAAAATGAGTCGCTGAATGTGTTGCTAATTTTTCGCTAATTATTTTTTTAAAATATTCCTTGAAGTACGATGATGGTTCTTACGGAGAGAAAAATTCTAAAAAAAAAAAATTAAAGAATCGACTGTTAGGCGATACGAAGTTCGCCGGGTCAGCTAGTTTTATATATAAATTATAACATAATAATACTTGAAGTAAAGAGATCGTTTTACAAGGATATGAGCAACTTAAATCCTAACTATGTTTAACAATAATTTACGTGCGTAAATTTTTCAAATATGAGAATTCTTGTTGGACTGGACCTGTCTTTATCAAAACTTTCGTGAGGGCTGATTCTAAGTAAAATTGAACCATGCAAACGCGTGTTATTCTGTCGGTGGCAGATATAGACAGAGACCATAAGAAAAGTTACCATCTTTGGGTGACTCTCAAGGGACTCTCTGGGATGACCTTCAGAAGTTTCGTCGTCAATATCCTTGATATTAGAGAAGAATTTAGTTTTACTAGAACAAGAGTGAAGATCACTAAAAAGATTACGGAAACTTTACGGGAGATTAGCAATTCCTGGTATGGAAGAGTGATTGGAACTACGAAATAAAGTTAACGAAGAACAGTTCAGACCGATGAAGCAAGCTGAAGACGGTTCTCGGACCCCCTATTATTGTCCATTGTTCCACCGGAACCAGCTGGAAGGGAACTTTAGCAAGCTGAAGACGGTTCTCGGACCCCCTATTATTGTCCATCGTTCCACCGGAACCAGCTGGAAGGGAACTTTTTGTGCGATACACATAACACAACGAACTAGAACAACTTGATAAAGAAAAAGAAGTTTGAGTAGCTGAAAAAGTTCTTAAAATTAGGAGCCAAAGGCATACTAGTGTTTACCTTCCAGAACATTATGAATTTTGCTACTTAGTAATGATATGTAGGATAGTGCTATTTGTTCGAAAAGTACCTATGCATAATGAATTCGGACGTCGGATTCAAAGTTGTCAGTGCTAAAGTTCCTGAGTACGTGTTATTTTTTTTAAAAGACATTAATACATTTTATATGTAATTATTTAACGTTAGTATATATTACGTTTACACTCATTTAATATACAGTCGTATAAACATAATTTATTATTAAAACAATTCCATGGTTTGATCGATTTTTTACTATGGTAATATTTGACAAATTGATTTTGCATCGTTTTGCTCTATACTTCATGGTTTTGCTGTTTTGCTCCGATTTAAAACAGCTGATCGTCAAAGTTACGTCTTATCATGTCTTATAATAAATGACACTTGTAGATCATATAAAAACAAACAAAATATTTAATAACATCATTGTTAATGGTAAACCACAATATATATCACAATGGCGACTATGGTTAAAGAAAAATCGAAAGACGTGAGTAACAAACGTTTTCAATAAAATAAATTAATCATCTTAGTTTACAATAACATTGCACTAATTTTATTTTGCGACTTAATTAAAATGAACAAAGAGTAATTAAAATTCATAGTAATTTTTTGTAAGCGTTGAATTATAGTTATGCCATTATGTTTTAAACACTAATATGATAATTAATATTGGGTGTACAATTATATAAATATATGTGTATTCAAAATCTAAATCAAAAATAACTTTATTCAAATAGGTCTCAAAAGCACCTTCGAATCGTCATTTAACAACTTAAAAAATTTAAGTGATTATTGTTTTTAAAAGTGAAGCTTCCACTGATTCGGTATGTAGATTCTGTAAGAATTGGCAAGGAACTCCGCAGTTACTCTCTTGAAAATAATATATAAACCGTGTTTTTGTTGATTTAATAATTAAGAGATAATACATATACATTTGTTTTATTGATTACCTATAAGCCGTGGCCCGCGGTTTTATCACAGTGGTAATAAATTGGTAGTTGACTATAAGTTTTAATTTGCCTCAAAGAATTTCTCAACCGGAAGTCTTATTTTAAATTCTGTTTGAAATTTTAAAAATGTTATTTATATTATTTAACGTTTATAATATTTTAACACCAGAGGGTGCATGCAATTTTTTTTTCTTTACAATCCTGTATTAAATTACTCTATGTGGTGTACAATAAAGAATAAATAAATAAATAAATAAATAAATAAATAAATAAATAAATAAATGCAAAGCATTTTTTTTAAATACTAAAATAACAATATTCCCTTTTTTCCTCTTTACTGTGGGATTTTCTTTAAACTCATTCTTAACTGATGTCTTCTGGTCATAATTTACCTCTGTCAAAAATTTCAAGTTTGTTGGTAAATCTAGTAGTATTTTGTTACTCATTGAATGAATGACTGATGCTTTGCTTTCATATATAAAGAAATGCTCTTTAATTATTATTAATTCTAGTAAAAATTTTCCCAATAGTGAGTTTATTATTGACAAGCTAGTCTGATTAATTTGGTGTTATAGATTGTATGTATGTATCTGATTCTTCAAGGGCTTATTTGTTGACTTTTGGTTTTTCGAAAATGTTAAAATCAATGTCTTTATTTTATTTCAGAAAAAAAAGAATAAAAATAAACTCAAATTACAAAATACAATAGACCAGGTGGCAAATTTTATTAACGAAGTAACAAACATACCAAATGTTATCTTAGAAGAAGTACAAACTGCACCAGAAGCTGCTAATATTAATTATAAATTTGTTTCTGATACAGAAAATACAAATTTACCTGCAGCTTCAGAAGCTACAGAAGCTGCTAAAGTTACTGATAAATGTGCTACAGACAAAATAGAATCAGCTATTGCTAAACCTGTAGAAGCCATAGATATTACAGAAGTTACAGTAGCTGCTAATATTATTAATGAATGTATTACTAACACAGTAAATACAAATTTAGTTGAAAACTCAGACATAGATACTAATAATAAAATAGATAATTTTGAATCCAAAGAAAGTGAAAAATTAATACAAGAAAATGAAATACTAGTGCCCTCTGCACCAATCTTTGAAGTAAATGAACCTGTACCGTACATTCCTATTGAGAAGGTTCAGGAGACAGCCAAGATCAAAGTAAAATGCTTGCCCATAGAAGAAGCAATAAGATTGTTTGGTGGACAGGAAATAGCTGAAGTGAGAGCGATTAGTGAGGCAGAGGAGGCTATTGTGGAGGCTGGACCTCAATGTAAACCTGATCATCCTTTAGTGGATTTGCTCTCTACTTTTAGGTGAGTAGAGTTTATTTTTCTTTTCTAATATTGTATGAACTGTTTTTATTTACTTATACATTATAGATGTCTCATTTCAATCAAGCATTATATGGGTAGAATTCATGTATTAGCTCATCTGTTAGGTGAATTGGTGCATATTAAATTATGCTGAACCTTTTATGGGCTAATTAGGTCTCGATTATTTTTTTGTGTGTAGTAAATGTATAGTTTTTTATTGTTGCCAATGAAAACATCATCTCTTAACTTTGTGAAACTAGTTTTATTAATTAATAGTATATATAAATTTACGAATAATTTAATTGTTAGAAGCGTAATAGTCAGTGTAGTCACATTTTTATAAACAATCCTTTGCGATATTGAGGTCAATTTTTTGACAAGTATTCTCTATTGCATTGAAGGGTATACTATAGTTCTTTCTATTCTCTCAATTCATAATTTAATCGATTTTTTTAGAACATCATTAATAGCAGTTGATCGGGAACGAAATCGCATTAGCTGTCGATATGTCGAAGAGGATAAATCGAGGGTCACTCTGTGGAAAGTAGAGAAGCGTACAATAAACATATCTGAGAAGTGCGCGTGTGGTACTAATGTAAACCTAAGAGCAACTTTTGATGTTGCACACCTCGATAGGGAAAGATTGTCCATAGCGCGCATGCGACTACAGGCCTTACTGCAAGATGTACAAGAGTCATATTGCCATCACCAGCATATGGCGCTGCAGACACATTGTGAGGTAAGTTAGTTAACAAATAAATATATCTTTTTTAATATCTACACAATCAAATCAAATCAAAATAAAATCAAATAATAATAAAATTTTTTTTTAGTAAGATTGCCAAACGCTTAAACAAAGAATAAACGTTTTTGCACATTAGTCCGGAAATTCGTTAAAATACTTTCTAGTTACTCTTTTAAATGTTGCTAATATATTAAGAATAATTATAATTATTAGTCTCAAATTATTATCACAAAAACTGTCCTATCTAAATAAATCCTGGATCGATAACATATTTATTGTTTATAGATAGATGAAGTTGTCAACGAGACGGTAAAAAAAGAAAAGGAGTACATTCGAGAGGCACTGGCGCTAGTATTTGAAGCGCTGCGGTTCAGTGACGGCGCCCCCGCTTCTTACGCTCAAGCGCTGCAGCGCTGGGCGGGTGTGTTGTCCGCTGCCTTGCTGGACGAGGAGAATTATGATCATCTATTTTTTGTGCTGCACAATCTTTTCAGGTAATATTTTATGTGGTTTGAGTACTCGTATCTGCAAGGGTTGACGTCCAGATGAATAATAAAAATTTATAAGCAACATCATGTTATATCATCATCTGTAAATAACTACTTAAGACTAACAAGGAGTGCAAGTTGCAAGAGTTGCAATGTGGTTGGTATTATTATAATAAAAGTCTTACAGAAAATCGGAGCAAAATAAAACTGCTTTCAAATAGTGTTACATTCTCGTGGTGAGTTACTTATCCAAAGCTCTTGGGATTGTGATATCTTGACAGCGAGTTAGGTTCGGTAACGCGATCTTGCTGTTCCTATTGGTGCAGGGATCTATAGAGTACGGTAATCACTTACCATCAGAACAGTTGTATCCTTGTGGTCCTTGCAGGCAAACAAGATCAGTCCAGTGGGCGGGGCAAGTCCTAAACGTTCAAGTGAAGGACGTGTCCTCAGCGGCGCGTCTTATTGCTCTGCTCGAGTTACTACTCACTCGACCTGTGCTCGAGTCCGCGCATGAGGCTACTGAGGGTGAGTTGGAATGGTTACACGTCATACAGTAAAATATAGAGAGGAGCAGAAGATGTATCGTTAACTTGGGCACGTTCATCGTTTTGATTTATGTGGATTATTAAACAAATTCTTAGGTATCCAATCATAAAGGTACACAAGTGGGTGCCTAAAAATACGCCAATTTTACACGCAATTTGCACGCAATTATCACCGTTAAATAAACTATGTAAGTAAGTTACTTTGCGCTTGATGGGTCTGACGCAACGGTGTGACTTGACCGATCACAAGCATGCTCTTAATCCAACTACTACAACGCGCGTTTAAAATCGCGGTCAGTAAGATTTAGTAATAAATATAAATTATGTTTTGATGTTTAGACAATGAAGCGTGGGAGGAACTGGACGATAGAGGGGAGGGGTGTGCGGTGGGGGAGGGGCGATTGCGAGAGAGAGACTTACTCGCTCTGTGGCGGGCCCTGCCGCTGCGAAACATGCTTGCAAGAATTATGCTCTTCTCGAGAGAGGTGAGGATACGTTTTTCATCCTAAATTTTTTTGTCGTTTTTAATAATATTATAACATTAATATTTTTTGGTAATTCTAAGTTTACGCCGTAAATCTACTATTACTATATACTAAATACTATTAATATTATATTTATAATTATATACATAATTACTATATACTAAATATTCATTACTTTTGATTTTTCACTTGCATGAAATCAACTTTCTGTCTCCTTTTTAAATACCGGACAGGTTTTTTTTTTACGATCGAAAATATCCACAAGGTGACCTTCGCTTCCAGGATATAAACGAGGAGAGCGAGCAGTGGTGGGGGGACGCGCGCGGCGGGCGCGGCGTGCTGCGCGCGTGCTGCGGCGTGCGGGCGGTGCTGCGCGTGCTGCAGCGCGCGCACGGCGCGCTGGCCGGCTACCGCCGCCTGCGGGCGCGGCTGCGCGCGCTGGCCGCCGCCGCGCTGGCCGCCGCCGCGGCGCTGCACGAGCACTGCAGGTGAGGCAGGAGCGAGCGGGGGTGCTGCGCGTGCTGCACGACCGCTGCAGGTGAGGCAGGAGCGAGCGGGGGTGCTGCGCGTGCCGCACGACCGCTGCAGGTGAGGCAGGCTCGAGCGTGCGGGGGTGCTGCGCGTGCTGCACGACCGCTGCAGGTGAGGCAGGAGCGAGCGGGGGTGCTGCGCGTGCCGCACGACCGCTGCAGGTGAGGCAGGAGCGAGCGGGGGTGCTGCGCGTGCCGCACGACCGCTGCAGGTGAGGCAGGCTCGAGCGTGCGGGGGTGCTGCGCGTGCTGCACGACCGCTGCAGGTGAGGCAGGAGCGAGCGGGGGTGCTGCGCGTGCCGCACGACCGCTGCAGGTGAGGCAGGCTCGAGCGTGCGGGGGTGCTGCGCGTGCTGCACGACCGCTGCAGGTGAGGCAGGAGCGAGCGGGGGTGCTGCGCGTGCCGCACGACCGCTGCAGGTGAGGCAGGCTCGAGCGTGCGGGGGTGCTGCGCGTGCTGCACGACCGCTGCAGGTGAGGCAGGAGCGAGCGGGGGTGCTGCGCGTGCCGCACGACCGCTGCAGGTGAGGCAGGCTCGAGCGTGCGGGGGTGCTGCGCGTGCTGCACGACCGCTGCAGGTGAGGCAGGAGCGAGCGGGGGTGCTGCGCGTGCCGCACGACCGCTGCAGGTGAGGCAGGAGCGAGCGGGGGTGCTGCGCGTGCCGCACGACCGCTGCAGGTGAGGCAGGCTCGAGCGTGCGGGGGTGCTGCGCGTGCTGCACGACCGCTGCAGGTGAGGCAGGAGCGAGCGGGGGTGCTGCGCGTGCCGCACGACCGCTGCAGGTGAGGCAGGCTCGAGCGTGCGGGGGTGCTGCGCGTGCTGCACGACCGCTGCAGGTGAGGCAGGAGCGAGCGGGGGTGCTGCGCGTGCCGCACGACCGCTGCAGGTGAGGCAGGCTCGAGCGTGCGGGGGTGCTGCGCGTGCTGCACGACCGCTGCAGGTGAGGCAGGAGCGAGCGGGGGTGCTGCGCGTGCCGCACGACCGCTGCAGGTGAGGCAGGCTCGAGCGTGCGGGGGTGCTGCGCGTGCTGCACGACCGCTGCAGGTGAGGCAGGAGCGAGCGGGGGTGCTGCGCGTGCTGCACGACCGCTGCAGGTGAGGCAGGAGCGAGCGGGGGTGCTGCGCGTGCCGCACGACCGCTGCAGGTGAGGCAGGCTCGAGCGTGCGGGGGTGCTGCGCGTGCTGCACGACCGCTGCAGGTGAGGCAGGAGCGAGCGGGGGTGCTGCGCGTGCCGCACGACCGCTGCAGGTGAGGCAGGCTCGAGCGTGCGGGGGTGCTGCGCGTGCTGCACGACCGCTGCAGGTGAGGCAGGAGCGAGCGGGGGTGCTGCGCGTGCTGCACGACCGCTGCAGGTGAGGCAGGAGCGAGCGGGGGTGCTGCGCGTGCCGCACGACCGCTGCAGGTGAGGCAGGCTCGAGCGTGCGGGGGTGCTGCGCGTGCTGCACGACCGCTGCAGGTGAGGCAGGAGCGAGCGGGGGTGCTGCGCGTGCCGCACGACCGCTGCAGGTGAGGCAGGCTCGAGCGTGCGGGGGTGCTGCGCGTGCTGCACGACCGCTGCAGGTGAGGCAGGAGCGAGCGGGGGTGCTGCGCGTGCCGCACGACCGCTGCAGGTGAGGCAGGCTCGAGCGTGCGGGGGTGCTGCGCGTGCTGCACGACCGCTGCAGGTGAAGCAGGCACGAGCGTGCGGGCGAGACTGCGCGTGCTGCACGACCGCTGCAGGTGAGGCAGGCTCGAGCGTGCGGGCGAGGTTGCTCGTGCTGCACGACCGCTGCAGGTGAGGCAGGCTCGAGCGTGCGGGCGAGGCTGCCCGTGCTGCACGACCGCTGCAGGTGAAGCAGGCACGAGCGTGCGGTGTGCCTGGGTGGCCGAGTGGTCACCGTAGCTCACACACGCCTGCAACGCCAGACGCATCGCAAGCGCGTTGTCAACTCTACCCCCAATCCAACCCGGAAGCTCTGGTAACCTTACTCACCACAGGAACACAAGACACAAATCACAAGCAAGTAGTGTTGTTTTGCTGTGATCTTCTGTGAGGTCTCGTTGAGGTACTTACTTTAACGTTCGATTCCCGCCTGAGTCTGGGTGTAGTATTTGTATAACTAAAACAAAATATTTAGCTATAGCAGTCAGTCTGCACTGTTACCTCTTATACAAACATTGGGTATGCGGATCAGCAAAAATAGGCGTGCGTTTGCATGTAAGGGTTGCAGGTAAAGGATTAAGATAAGTCGTGGGCTGCTCCAGATTTTGTAATATTTCCTGACGTACACCACCTTTTTTTGTTCACCTAACCCAATAACTAAGTAATAAAGAATATATACAATGTTTTCTAGATCCTCGTACATTAAAGATCTGGAAGATAAAATAGCGGCAGAGCTGGAAGCGTGTTTCGCAGCCGGCTTCACCCTGTTGGGCGACGAAGCAGACAGGCTGCCCGCTACACTACTGGCTGACGATGTGGTTCAAGATTACTGCAACACGCTCATTGCGGGCTTGCATGGTGAGAGTTATGACTTGTATGCCATAATTGTCCAATGTTCGATGAGGTGGGCAATCTAGATCGTAGAACATCTTTTCATGTAAAAGTCACCAAAGGGCTGTTCCTTTGCTTAAGATATTTATAAACATTGTTAAGTCCACGTGATGCGAAATTACATCACGGCAGCGTAACCAACCTGCTCAGTTCACTCCTACTCCATTCCTACTTTTTGCTCTTAAAGGCCATATACCCTCATAAAACGGGGGTGAGGTCTGGTTTTTGGGGTGTTACACGCTCATGGTCCTTAATGACTGAGCTGATGTGTTTGCACGATAAATACTTAAATGTTGTCCGTAGGTCCGTATTTCCTTGATTGATACTACACAGCGTGCTCCATTAGGGACGACTCGCAAAAAGTATTTATTTATTTATTTACAAAGTATTAAACATAGATAACAATTTTACAATTATAGCAAATCACAAGCTTACAGTTTTATTGTACAGGTTCTTTATTCAATACATTCGCTAAGAAATAACTATCGTTTATCTAAAATCAAACCTCGGCAATTTTTGTGTAGGACGTGTTGATTAATTCTATTGGAATTGGTAATATTAAGCCATATTATGTTACACAACAGAAAAGTCAGTTCGAATCGAATCGCTGTCAGTGGAAGTGAGCTCGCAATCGTGCGGCGTGCGCACGCGCATCATCGCGCAGGCAGCACTGTCGCGCGCCCTCGATCGGGATTTGGCTCGGATCGTCTTGGATTTCTTGTTCCAGGTCAGTTGACTTATGCCATGTAATTATAAGCTAAATTACATGTATGTTTGCAATTTTTTTTTAATTTCGAAAAATTCGCAAAAAAAATTGTAACTAACACGACAATTTGATGTAAAATAGTATTGTTTCTAAATTTAAGGTCAGGTGAATGAAAATAATCTACTTTTTCCCCAATTTAGAAATTAATCATTCTTTTTTAACGTTTCAATAACTCTTTCTTTTATTTTTGTTTTTGAACTACATATCTGCTTGTCTATTTAAGCATTTATATTAACTTCTTCTCGGTGACTTACATCATCATTTGTCACACATACAGAACATTAACTTTCTAGTTTCCATGTCGACTAATCAACAAATGAAATTATTTTACGTAGACGGGAATTCACCGCAAGTCTGCGTGCAAGGGTGGCTGTGACGTCACTGCAAGGCAACTCCTGCCCCAACTTCTGGCCGTCCACCCTCACGTGCACACCGTTGCCTTCCACCTGCTGGCTGATAGCGACCAGAGTACGTGTTTGTTATTTAAACCCAGTTCCTACGTTCAATAATTGTATTTGCTCACAAACGAAAAAAAAAACCGACATCAATTGACATCGAAAACGAAGGTAGTTGAAAAAAAATAGTACTCTCCAATTCTCGGTCAAACTGTAATGGGACCCATGGTCATCAAAATTGGTACACTCAGTAGAAAGTTGTGACTGAACACATTTAAAAAATATATTCGAATTCAGAACCTCCTCCTTTTTGAAGTCGGTTAAAAAACCGGCATGTTTGAAATTTAACGGTTTGTTAGCAAGAACGAAAAAATTTCGTCTCGACATGCTCGAAATTATATTTCGTTTCATAGAAATAGAATGGTTTGGTCAAACATCCTTTTCACATCATACTTTCACATGTCATCATCATCATTACAGCCTATACAGTCCACTGCTGGACATAGGCCTCCACAAGTTTACGCCAAAAATAACGTGAACTCATGTGTTTTGCCCATAGTCACCACGCTGGGCAGACGGGTTGGTGACCGACTTTCACATGTAATTTACTATTATTATATATTCTACTACTGTGCCCGCGACTTCGTCTGCGTGGAATTTAACAAAAAAGTTATTGTTTAGTTCTCAATATTATAAAATAAACAAATTTCTAAAATAAAGTTTTCTAAGTTACTCCTTATTACATCAGCCGGCATTAAAAGCTCCGTCAAAATCGGTCCAACCATTTCAGATGTTAGCCGGAACAAACAGACAGCCAGACAGACAGATAGACAAAATTTGTGAAAAATGTTATTTTGGTATATGTACCCTGTATAATACATTCATATGCATTCAGTAAAAAGCGGTTATTTTAATATTACAAACAAACACTCCAATTTTATTTATTTGTATAGATAAAATAGTTTAAAACGTGTAATGATTCTTACAGATGAAACGGACGGCTCTATATTAGAATCGCTTTTTGTGCAACATTGGCGTCCAACACCCAATGAAATTGTTGGCGTGTTGGACGATTGGGCGATCAGATGCCCCCAATTATTACAGCATTTGTTACTGAACTTGGACTACACGCCACATACGTGAGTCTGTTTTATTTGATACAACTAGTTTTCTGGAATGCGTTAATATTAAGATGCATTATAACTTTTGAAAGTGTACTTGCTAGTAGATATTGGTTGTAACTTGCGTGTTCCAATTTTCTATGTGCTTTTAATTCTTAGCATACTTTTTTGATCTTGATAATGTAAATTGATTGATTGATTAACATTCTCCATTTCGATTGTTTTTTGTTGTAGGATTTCGTAAATAAAACGCGTCATTGATAGCCATTACTAAGGTTCCGTTATCTGTACTTTAATTACATAATTAAATACTGAATTTATAGTAAGGTCAATTTCTGAGGTTCCATTAGTTGTACATTGGCAAAGGATTCAATTACTTAACTGGTATGACAATATACTCTTAAAAAGTTTACAAACTGGTGTATATTACCAGTCACAACGAATAATTGCCAAATAAACAACAATTGGTTCCTCATTTTGCTACCCGAAATTCGTGTATTTTTCTAGAGTATGTAATTTCTGCATGTGCTTATTACTAAAGCCGATACTCCCTGTCCACAGGGGCGTATCGCTGGATAGCCAAGAGCGTGCGGGCGAGTGGCTCTGTGAGTGGGCGGGGCGGCGTGGGGCGGAGCCTGAGTGGGCGTGGCGAGTGTTGCGGGCGTTCCGCCTGCACCGAACCCACTGGCGGCTGCCCCTGCAAGCTCCACCCCGACCGTCGCCCTCTGCCCCTCCTCGGCTGCTGCATTCGGCATTCGCGCTGCTGGCTGGAGACTTGGGACACTCCGTACCGCTGGTAGGTTGAAGGAATCTCTCGATGTTGTCTTTCTCGAGCCAAGCCGAGAATATAAAATTTGTTATTCAAATCTACAATCAATCTATCGATGACGCATTAGTGCAGTGATCAGAGCTTCTTGTCGATATGCATCATTACGGGTTTTGTCGTTTGGGCGTATTACAGAAATCATACCATACTAGGAGTCTCGATAAAAAAAGTCAAAACGTATCAATTGGTAACATTTTTATCATTTGGACTACGTAAAGCCTCGCAAGTATTTTTGCCATTTTCAATAACTAAAAATTACTAAAACTATTCATAAACGGGATGTTTACCATGTTTTTTATTTTCATTTTGCGGAGCTCGATATTACACAATGACTGCGAACGTCTTATTCACGAAACTGAAATCAACGGCAAAGGCTGTACAACAATTACACTGTGGAAGAGGTACGTAGATGACGTATTTGCCATCATAAAGGGGGACAGTGATAGTGCAATGAAATGCTTAAATCACTTAAACAGCATTCACAGCAAAATTAAATTTACCTGTGAAATGGGGAAAAACAGAAAAATGGCATTCCTTGATCTTGAGATTGGAGTGCGTACGGATGGCTCGGTGAGCCATATTGTCTACAGGAAACCAATGCACACCGACCGATATCTGCATGCTGACTCATACCACCATCCTCGACACTTAAACTCTGTAGTAACATCATTGACCAATCGCGCACATGATCTCTGTGACGAAGACCACATAGAATCGGAGCTAGCCCACGTTAATGAGGTCCTACAGAGGAATGGATATAACATGCGAAACACAACTACAAGAAATAAAAAGTTACTGCGACAGTACAGAGTTGAAAGACAACCAGGGTTTTTGCCATATATTAAAGGAGTGACAGATAGATAGAGCTCTGAGCAAATGTGCGGTAAAGACTATCTTCACCCATTAGATAGGGCAAATATTGCGTTCACCTAAAGATCCCTTTCCCCTAGAAAAACCCAGAGTTTACAAAATCAATTGTAGTTGTGGTAAATCCTATGTCGGACAGACGAAGCGTACGGTATCTTGTCGTATTAACGAACAAATCAAGGCGGTGAAAAACAACGACACCAAGAAATCAGCCATCGCGGAACATCTTCTGGAAGCCGGACCGCTGGATCATTGGATTGAGTTTCATAATGCACAGATGACCCCGACTGGTACGAGAAGCCATTGAAATTACTAAATATAGTAATTTCAATGGGAAAAATGGGTTTCAACCGTCGAGGGTGTGGAATCCGGTGATTAGGTTATGCAAACCCATGAAGAGTGATATAAACAATTAACAAACGCGAATCGATACGGTGAGTGCATAAAGCAAATGACAATGGTAGGATTGAAAGCAACAATGGTAGTGGTAATCAGTGTTTACACAGCAAACGTGTGAGAAAGTAGGTAGTCCGGTATGGACATTGCTAAAGCCGTCAAAATCTACCCGCATATTTCAGTCTCGCAAACAGGACAATCGCAGTTAATTTCGAAATATCAAGCTCCACAAAATGAAAATAAAAAACTTGGTAAATATCCCGTTTATGAATAGTTTTAGTAATAGAAGTAACAATGTTAATCTAAAAACTAAAAATTGTTCACGGACACCAATCACTGTCCAATAATACAACAATAGGTAGAATTGTCATCATTATCTTTTACCCCTTTCTCTAGATCTGCGGCCCTGGAGCAGATGCCTTGCTCCAGTTAGCGCAGTCTCGTCCCATCGACGCTTTGCACTGCGTCGGACTCATCATGAGAGTGATGGCACAATCACCTGAATCCATATCTCTTACACCCAAGTTGGTACAATTTTAAAGACATTTTAAATAAACTTTGGCTGATCTCCGTATGACATTGTTTAAGCTAAAAATAGATATTTTAAGTAGATATGTATTTAATGAAAATGTAGTAGTTATCATTTTGATGTAGTAATTAAATCATCTGGCTAAATTTAGAAGATTTGACATTTGGCTATTTGAGCTTGTCTTTTTCTGCAAAGTAGTAAAAACTACCCCCCATTCCTTATCTAGAAATTAATTTGTAGCAACCCTGACGTGACAAACATATTCAAGCCACTTGTCTAATTAATTTGTTATTTCCATTTCACTAGGTTTACAGAAATATTCGCAGCTATCCTGAATTCTGGTCCTTCGTTACTACAACGTGCATTGGGTCAGCGAAGTGGCAGTGGACTTGAGCTACTGCAGAAACTTGTACTGGAACAATTGCAGGATCCAGAGTAAGTGTAGAATTTAAATACATTTTTAGTATCAGCTTACTTTATATTTACTTCATTCACTTCACTTACTCACTTCAGCCTATCGCAGTCCACTGTTGGACATAGGCCTCCACAAGTTCACGCCGAAAAAATGGCGTGAACTCATAGTCACCAAGCTGGGCAGGCGGGCTGGTGACCGATTTATTTTATTAGTGATAGTAGAATGTTCTTGTTTCTTCGGATTTTTCAGATGGAGTCAGCTGTGATCGTCACTTTGTGCACATCGAACTTATTCATATAATAATACAGTACAGTGTACATAAAGTAGGATATTATGTTTGTTTGAACGTGCTAATATTTTACTATCTATCTGTTATTGCTGCCCACTACTGATACACCATACAACCAGTTAATCTTTTTATCATCTAATCTTTAAAAGCCAGTAGATTTCCACGACAATCGATTAAATCCACATTGAGCATTCTGGCCCCCACTACTGCAACACCTCTTTCTCCCTCAGTATGGGGCAAGCGGAGCGTAGTGCTCTGCTGTGTGCGTGGCTCCACGCGCTGTGGAAACCCGCCCTGCCGTCCAGCTCGCGATCCGTGCTCGATGCAGCGTTACGAGCTACCCGTGATTGGAGGACACTGGACGCGCACGCTGCGCTACTTTTACAGGTCGGTTTTTAGTAATAACTTTGTAAACGACATATAACTTGATATGTGATCCTCGCCCCCCATAGGAGAAGGACGGCAGGCAGTGCGCGTGGGACGCGGTGCGGCAGGCGGCCGCGGCGCCCCTGCTGTGCGAGAGCGCCCTGCGCGCGGCGTATACTTGACATATAGCTTGATGTGTGATCCTCGCCCCCACAGCAGGAGGACGGCAGGCAGTGCGCGTGGGACGCGGTGCGGCAGGCGGCCGCGGCGCCCCTGCTGTGCGAGAGCGCCCTGCGCGCGGCGTATACTTGACATATAGCTTGATGTGTGATCCTCGCCCCCACAGCAGGAGGACGGCAGGCAGTGCGCGTGGGACGCGGTGCGGCAGGCGGCCGCGGCGCCCCTGCTGTGCGAGAGCGCCCTGCGCGCGGCGTATACTTGACATATAGCTTGATGTGTGATCCTCGCCCCCACAGCAGGAGGACGGCAGGCAGTGCGCGTGGGACGCGGTGCGGCAGGCGGCCGCGGCGCCCCTGCTGTGCGAGAGCGCCCTGCGCGCGGCGTATACTTGACATATAGCTTGATGTGTGATCCTCGCCCCCACAGCAGGAGGACGGCAGGCAGTGCGCGTGGGACGCGGTGCGGCAGGCGGCCGCGGCGCCCCTGCTGTGCGAGAGCGCCCTGCGCGCGGCGTATACTTGACATATAGCTTGATGTGTGATCCTCGCCCCCACAGCAGGAGGACGGCAGGCAGTGCGCGTGGGACGCGGTGCGGCAGGCGGCCGCGGCGCCCCTGCTGTGCGAGAGCGCCCTGCGCGCGGCGTATACTTGACATATAGCTTGATGTGTGATCCTCGCCCCCACAGCAGGAGGACGGCAGGCAGTGCGCGTGGGACGCGGTGCGGCAGGCGGCCGCGGCGCCCCTGCTGTGCGAGAGCGCCCTGCGCGCGGCGTATACTTGACATATAGCTTGATGTGTGATCCTCGCCCCCACAGCAGGAGGACGGCAGGCAGTGCGCGTGGGACGCGGTGCGGCAGGCGGCCGCGGCGCCCCTGCTGTGCGAGAGCGCCCTGCGCGCGGCGTATACTTGACATATAGCTTGATGTGTGATCCTCGCCCCCACAGCAGGAGGACGGCAGGCAGTGCGCGTGGGACGCGGTGCGGCAGGCGGCCGCGGCGCCCCTGCTGTGCGAGAGCGCCCTGCGCGCGGCGTATACTTGACATATAGCTTGATGTGTGATCCTCGCCCCCACAGCAGGAGGACGGCAGGCAGTGCGCGTGGGACGCGGTGCGGCAGGCGGCCGCGGCGCCCCTGCTGTGCGAGAGCGCCCTGCGCGCGGCGTATACTTGACATATAGCTTGATGTGTGATCCTCGCCCCCACAGCAGGAGGACGGCAGGCAGTGCGCGTGGGACGCGGTGCGGCAGGCGGCCGCGGCGCCCCTGCTGTGCGAGAGCGCCCTGCGCGCGGCGTATACTTGACATATAGCTTGATGTGTGATCCTCGCCCCCACAGCAGGAGGACGGCAGGCAGTGCGCGTGGGACGCGGTGCGGCAGGCGGCCGCGGCGCCCCTGCTGTGCGAGAGCGCCCTGCGCGCGGCGTATACTTGACATATAGCTTGATGTGTGATCCTCGCCCCCACAGCAGGAGGACGGCAGGCAGTGCGCGTGGGACGCGGTGCGGCAGGCGGCCGCGGCGCCCCTGCTGTGCGAGAGCGCCCTGCGCGCGGCGTATACTTGACATATAGCTTGATGTGTGATCCTCGCCCCCACAGCAGGAGGACGGCAGGCAGTGCGCGTGGGACGCGGTGCGGCAGGCGGCCGCGGCGCCCCTGCTGTGCGAGAGCGCCCTGCGCGCGGCGTATACTTGACATATAGCTTGATGTGTGATCCTCGCCCCCACAGCAGGAGGACGGCAGGCAGTGCGCGTGGGACGCGGTGCGGCAGGCGGCCGCGGCGCCCCTGCTGTGCGAGAGCGCCCTGCGCGCGGCGTATACTTGACATATAGCTTGATGTGTGATCCTCGCCCCCACAGCAGGAGGACGGCAGGCAGTGCGCGTGGGACGCGGTGCGGCAGGCGGCCGCGGCGCCCCTGCTGTGCGAGAGCGCCCTGCGCGCGGCGTATACTTGACATATAGCTTGATGTGTGATCCTCGCCCCCACAGCAGGAGGACGGCAGGCAGTGCGCGTGGGACGCGGTGCGGCAGGCGGCCGCGGCGCCCCTGCTGTGCGAGAGCGCCCTGCGCGCGGCGCCGCACTCGGAGCTGGGCGCGCGCCTGCACGACGAGCTGGCGAGGCAGCGAGCCGCCGGCCAGCGCGTGCACGTGGACAACGCGCTCAAGGTACCGTCACCACCTCTAGTGTCAACAAGAGAGAACACAATTGCTTGAAAGCAGTAATATTTAATTGTGAACGTCTATAAAGTCGAGGATATTTCTTTCTGTGCTTTACCTCGGTTATTTTATCATAACAGCAAGATATTATTTGGTAACAGACCATAGCTAGTCTTTTTGGTCTTTCGAGATACATAAAATTAGTAACCAGAAAATCAAAAAACAAATCTATTTTTCCCGTTTGGCTTTATAGGAGTAAAGAAATCGAGCACTCAACCTCAATGGTAAACGTAGAATATAGTTACAAAAAAATTTGCGTTTCGTTGTAGGTTATTATATGTGCTTTGCAGCAAATCGGCTGGTACATAAGCGACGCAGACTTGCCTCTGTCCCGCTGCGCATGCGCAGTGCTGGCGGCGCGCGCGCAGCACCCCGCGCACGTGCTTCTATGGCGCCTACTGCTGCATCTGTGGCTCCAGCGGTGCGTAGACTGGTAGCCGTCAGTAACATCAAAGCATTGGAAGTCCTCATTGATTTTTCAGGGATTGCTAGTTTTTTTTTTTTTGAAAAAAATCGGCACAGTCAATATCCACCGTTACAATTTTATTTAATAAGCAAAAATCAAGAATATCTCTTCTTATTAACATCGACTTCGTATTACTATTTATTATTAATTTTTGTGTATTTGGTAGTAAAAGAAACATTTATTAATAAATAAACTTCTCTTTATAGAAGATCTGACACTTCCCCACCCTTCGGTCCCCTTCTCTTCAGCGGAATAGTCAAATCTCGTACTCTTGCGCAACTAAAGAAACGTCTCCAAGAAACCGCGTTGTACCATCGCAATCAGATTGACACCCTAAATGTCAGTTGCAGTGGTACTTCAAATGCTGCACCACAGAATAAACTGTCTAGAAGTGACTCGAACTCAGACAACGGTTTGTTTTCAATGGAATCAATATTTAACGATTTAACCGGAGTATCGAATGATTTGGAATTGACTCCGCCTGACGGAGATAGCAAGATCGAGGACCTAGGCGAGAGCGAGACGAAAGATAATCAGGATGTGTTCAACCTTATCAGTTACCACACAGCTGTTGAGAAGTAAGTAAAATTTTATAAAAATGCTAGCTGACCCCGCAAACGTTGTTTTGCGAGATATGTTATTAACCCCCCTTAAACCCCGACCACAGACGTATGAAAAATAAATATATGTTGGCCTATTCTCACACCTACCCGATATGCCAACAAAAATTCATAAAAATCGGTCCAGCCGTTTCGGAGGAGTATCGTAACTAACATTGTGACATGAGAATTTTATATATATCTTGTATAGAGACAAGTTAATCTTATGTAAATCGCAAGTTGTTCACAGAGTTTTACAAAATTAGGCTTTATAGTTTTGACTTGTCAACATATATTCACCTAATATTTAAATGTTGCTCAAAATTAAGATTGTGCTGAGAAAACCAATAGAAGTTGCTTCGAAAACTTTGTGCTTACATTAATTTAAACAATATGTATTATTTTTTTTTTTTTCTAATGTATACGCGAATTTTACTCATTTAATAAAACAGCAACCATGGTCACGGGAGGACTGTAAAGTATCCGAAACGTCGGGAATCAAAAGTTAACAATAAACCGCGATAAAATCCGAAAAAAGTGTTTTATTAAATATGTATTATTTATTTTGATAATATGCTTGAATTTTATTAAAATCAATATTTTGAAAAAGATTTATTTTCATATTTTAACCATAGATGAAGTAAAAAAAAGTAGATAATGCGCGGCCTTTGTTGTTACTGAAGCCACAAAACTCGGCTCCTTCAAGTAAACACACGCGCTCACGCACACATATGCATCAAACTACGCTCATTTTTGTTAGTATCTCACGGGGCCTCGTACAGTAACTTCGCCTATAAAATGCCGTTCTTTTGTAATTAAATGGTGCAAAAACAATACCAAAGTGAACAAAAAGTCTGAAGAAATATCGTTTCACACGTAAGTACATACAAAACTTTATATTTTTTGGTATTCCAAAATAATATTCAGGTTATTCGAAACTTATAATTTCCATGCCCCGAAATGACGTACCGAGGGAGTGTTACCAGTAATTCTTATTTCCATTAGCCCAAAATGCGGGTAAATAAATTGTAGGCAATCATAGAAAAATAATTAAGTAGACAGTGGACATCATTATTGTGTTTTTTTATGGTGTGATTTTATGTTTTACCTAAATTGAAGTCAATATGAATTTTTAACTCGTTTGTGTCTGTTTAAATTTGTGAATTAACTACTCATATTTTACTATTAATATCATGATTTTAGGTTTCCAACGAATATTTTAATAGGAGATAGATAGAATAGGTAGCTGCTGTACGACCGAGCCGAAATGAACTATAACGACAGCCATCCTCATCTAATGTGGTTTGTTCAAACCATTTTGATAAAGCTGACATGTACGGTACAAAACGTGGACTTCGCAGAGTACCATCACATATATACTACTACTTACTACTACGTATTTTAATGTTGTATTTTTTGTTCTAGGACCTACCGGATGAGTCTAAAATCAGTCGTTAACCAAGATTCAATCTTTGATACGCCTAGAAAACATAAACTAAGAGAAAAGATAAAAAAACAGGAACTTTATTAAAAAAAAAATGTAAAAAAATTAAATTATTACAGCTAAGAGTTAGACGCCTTTAAAACAGGAACTTGCCCTTCAGAGGAATCATCAATTACTTAAAAACACAATTTTCATTGACACAGATTTATATAATTCATTAAATCAAAACATGGCTGCAATAGATTTATTTAACAATTTGAAGCGAAAAAAGGAGTAAATATATTTGAAACTATAAACAGATTTTTATTTTCGCATACCCATTTTACCTATATTGAATTAATTGTGTTTAATGCCACTTAATAAAATTTTCAGGGACTTTTTTTAAAAAGTGTCAACACTTCACTCACTCACACATACTTAAAAAAGTGGCTTCACTTTTTTGTTCTAAGTGCGTTATCTATTTTTTTCACTTGATCTATGATTTTAACAGAATGCTACGCGAGTACTTAGTCTGGCTCGAAGAGGGCGAGAACGTACGTGCGCAGCCGTACCACGCGGACATATCAAGATTTCTATCGGAACAGGTAAAAAAATATAAACTAATAAAAATTAACTGAAAATTTGAATCGTTTTTGGTTTGGTATGCCTTATAGTAGTTTGGTTATAGTGAGACAATTTTTTTTTTTTTTTTTTTTTTTTTTATGTCACTAGGTCGGCAAACAAGCGTACGGCTCACCTGATGGTAAGCGATTACCGTAGCTTATAGACACCTGCAACACCAAAAGCATCGCAAGCGCGTTGCAGACCCAATCCCCAATCCCCCCAGGAGCTCTGGTCACCTTACTCACCAACAGGAACACAATATTTTTTAAATACTAAATTGCTACAGCGACAGTAATGTCTGAGATAATTTAAAGCAACAACTAAATCTTCGTTATGGCGATCTAATTTCTGACAAAAGACAAAAAAAAAATCACATTCTTAACTTTAAATATGTACGATTTTATTTTTGTGCTACCCACACATTAGGAATTCTAAACATTTTTGAATATCATATCAAAATTCGCTTAAACCGAAAATAAAAATCATCATTAATTAGAATTCTTAACTTTTGTTATATTTTAGTATACCTACAACTTTTTTTTGACTGCATATTTCTGACAATGTGAACGCTTAATTGAACTTAGCACTTTAGAGGAGGCCTTCACCCTCACTTGAGGAGGGGTTCATGCAAGACAAAATTCTATATTATATCTAGATTAAAACAGTTTTCTAAAATAAGTGAAATATGTGTAAATAACATCATTGTTTTTCTTGTCTTATTCTTTTTTTCTCAAACTATGTATGTATTTTACTTTTTGCATGGAATAAAAGGCTTTTTATTTTATTATTTATTTATTTATTTCTGACAATGTGCATTCCAGGCTCTAGATACAGCTTGGCGCGTGTCTCTTGAGTCGGCTCCCCCCACTCCGTCTCCTTCGTCCCCGGCAGCACCGCCCCCTCTTCCTCCCAGCCCTACCGTCCAACCCCTGCCCCCCGCGCACCTCACACACTTCGAGCGCGCCGTGGCCGCCATCCAGAGCATCGAGGATGTCCAGCGGAAAAGGTTCCAGCTGCCCACTCCTCCCATTACGATTAGTGAATCCGTGTTGAAGGATTCCTTCCTATTGCTGCAGACGATTGAACAGTATATCGAAGAACTGAAAAAACTTAATGAGTAAGTTAATTCATATTTTTGTAAGCAAATACGTCCTAGTTCATTTTTTTCAAACAACTATTTCAGAAAACAAGTGTACGGCTCACCTGATGTGCAAGTGATTATCGGTCATAGACGCTTGCAATACCAGAAGCATTGCAAGTGCGTTGCTGATCCTACCCCCAAACTCTCCCCGAGATCTCTGATCATCTTACTCATCACAGGAACACAACACTCCGTGAAAACAGTATTATCGTCCGTGAGGCCTAAGTACTTCCCCAGTCGGGTTGCTCTAGAATTTGAATAGGATATTTCCTGCTGTGCCCTACCTCAGTTATTTCATCATTACAGCCTATACAGTCCACTGCTGGACATAGGCCTCCACAAGTTTACGCCAAAAATAACGTGAACTCATGTGTTTTGCCCATAGTCACCACGCTGGGCAGGCGGGTTGGTGACCGCAGTACTGGCTTTGTCGCACCGAAGACGCTGCTGCCCGTCTTCGGCCTGTGTATTTCAAAGCCAGCAGTTGGATGGTTATCCCGCCATCGGTCGGCTTCATAAGTTCCAAGGTGGTTGTGGAACCTTGTTATCCCTTAGTCGCCTCTTACGACACCCACGGGAAGAGAGGGGGTGGCTAAATTCTTTAGTGCCGTAGCCGTTAGTAGTAGCCGTAGTAGTTATTTAATGATGACCAATTCGTAGTCTCACACGTATTACTGTGTAACAGTCAGTGGCAGTCAGAGTGGGCGCGCGCGTGTGCGCTGGACCAGCGGCTGTGGGAGCTGGTGGAGGCGCTGCGCGTGCGGCGCGCGCTGCCGCCCGTGCGCGGCGCGTGCCCGCAGCGCTGCGAGCCCATACTCGTGCACGTGCCCGTGAGTAACGAACTGTGGCAGTCAGTGGCAGTCGGAGTGGGCGCTGGACCAGCGGCTGTGGGAGCTGGTGGAGGCGCTGCGCGTGCGGCGCGCGCTGCCGCCCGTGCGCGGCGCGTGCCCGCAGCGCTGCGAGCCCATACTCGTGCACGTGCCCGTGAGTAACGAACTGTGGCAGTCAGTGGCAGTCGGAGTGGGCGCTGGACCAGCGGCTGTGGGAGCTGGTGGAGGCGCTGCGCGTGCGGCGCGCGCTGCCGCCCGTGCGCGGCGCGTGCCCGCAGCGCTGCGAGCCCATACTCGTGCACGTGCCCGTGAGTAACGAACTGTGGCAGTCAGTGGCAGTCGGAGTGGGCGCTGGACCAGCGGCTGTGGGAGCTGGTGGAGGCGCTGCGCGTGCGGCGCGCGCTGCCGCCCGTGCGCGGCGCGTGCCCGCAGCGCTGCGAGCCCATACTCGTGCACGTGCCCGTGAGTAACGAACTGTGGCAGTCAGTGGCAGTCGGAGTGGGCGCTGGACCAGCGGCTGTGGGAGCTGGTGGAGGCGCTGCGCGTGCGGCGCGCGCTGCCGCCCGTGCGCGGCGCGTGCCCGCAGCGCTGCGAGCCCATACTCGTGCACGTGCCCGTGAGTAACGAACTGTGGCAGTCAGTGGCAGTCGGAGTGGGCGCTGGACCAGCGGCTGTGGGAGCTGGTGGAGGCGCTGCGCGTGCGGCGCGCGCTGCCGCCCGTGCGCGGCGCGTGCCCGCAGCGCTGCGAGCCCATACTCGTGCACGTGCCCGTGAGTAACGAACTGTGGCAGTCAGTGGCAGTCGGAGTGGGCGCTGGACCAGCGGCTGTGGGAGCTGGTGGAGGCGCTGCGCGTGCCCGCAGCGCTGCGAACCCAGACTCGTGCACGTGCCTGTGAGTAATGAACTGTGGCAACTTTTGTCCGTGCGTAGTACTTCATAATATTTTATATGAGGGTACACAAAAAACTAAGTTACTGCGAGATTAAAGTACAAGAAATATTCATCACAACAAGAGTGGTTAGCCTGAAAAATTTAATAAACAATTTAAAAACCGCGACTACGCTCGTAAGATATTTAAAGTTAAAATAAAAAAGAACTTTAAAATATTGTTGTAAAGTAACAAACTGCCTAAATAAAAATAAAAATAAAAACGTTGGGCGCCACTGTCGCGCGCGCTTCCACCTCCGCACCACCTTCGCATCTCCGACTTACTTGATATATCCCCAGTATTTCGTTTTGGGAATTTTTATATCTTTTTTAATTTGCCGCTGTTACTATGACATTTTTTTTTTCTTTTGGCGAAATGGTTTTAGATGTCGATTATGTGTTTTGATATAATTAAACTAATAGAATACTTTTCGTTTAGGAAGACGAATGGTGTGTATCTACGGGAGCGGAACAGGCTTTACGTGAAAACAGGTACGAGAAAGCAATATATTTGTATTTTTGACATTTTGCAAAAATATGTTACATACATCAAATGTATATTTTGTAATATTAATGACGAAATAAAATCAAATTTAATCGTGATGGTAATATTGCAATACCGGCGCAGACGCAGCGCACGAGCGGCTCTGCGGCGCCTGACGCGACCGCGAGCGTACGCGGCGCGTGTCACCGCTCTCCTTCAGTCGATGGGCAGGTGGGGCGTCCATTATGTTTCCAATAGCCTTTCTTGCGGACTGTGCTCAATTGTTTATGTAAAATTGATTGTTGCACGTGCAGTGGATGCATTCTGTGTTATAACATATTGTCCTACATAATTGTTCAGTCGTTAAAACTGTCACTCTTACGCGTCACGTGTTTTGGGAGTTCTTTTATCTAGTTCCAGAGGTGCTAAACCTTTAGTAACTAACTAGCACTTCTATTAAATCTTACTTATGACTAAATAAATGGCCAGCAATTGTGTTGACTTCCTAATTTTATAGATGTACATATTATTATAAAAAGGAAAAGTAGTATTCCTAATTTATAATTACATTTGTATTTACTTTTATTTTTGTGTTGGACACTTTTAGCAGAGATTGTAAACAGTTTGGCAATATTTTGTTTGCAACCCTTGCACGATGCACAAAGCGGTCCTCACTCTATATATATATATATATATAATGAATACCTGAACGTGCCGCAGTCGCGTGTCGAGCGCGCAGTGCGCGGCGCGTGTGGTGGAGCTGGCGTGCCGCGCGGCGCCGGCGGCGGACGCTTACGCGCCTGCGCGCGACACGCTCGCCGCTCTCGTCGCGCAAGTGGCGCAGGTGACGTGCTGCCTGATTCTTATGTATTTTAAAACGTCTACGTTGGCCAACAAGCGTACGGTCCACATGATGGAAAGCGGCTATCCTAGCCTTTAGACGCCTGTAACGCCAGAAGCGTACATGCGCGTTACCGACTCTAACCCCGAGCTTCCCTAGGAACTCTGGCCACCTTACTCATTGCAGAAACACGATACAGCTTGAATGCAATATTATTTAAATGTTGTCTTCTGTTAATTTGACGAACTTCGCCAGTTGAGCTGCTCCAGATTTTGAGCAAGATCCTTCCTGCTGTGCCTTAGTAAAGTTCAGTATAGTTAATATGTCGTATTTCTTGTTGATTTTTTTCAACAAAATCTTCGTTACGAAGAATCACATCAATGTAATATTTTATAATATTGTTATTGAAGTAAAATTTCTTTACGCACGCTTGAATTGGGGAATAAGCTTGTGAGCGTTACGAAAAGTGTGATCTGGCGAGGCGAACGGAAGTTGAGAGGGAGATATATATAAATAGCTAGAGAAGAGAGTTACGTTAGTTAAGTTTCAGTTCAGTTGTGCGGTCTAAAGCACAGTCGTTGTAACCGAATGCGCCGCTCAGCGCTGGCTGCACGGCGACTGCGCGCTGACGTGCTCGCTGCTGGCGCGCTGCGGCGGCGCGGCGGCGCGGCTGTGCGGCGCGCTGCTGCGGCCCGCGCGCCTGCCGCCCGCGCTGTGGCCGCGCCTCTACGGCGCCGTGCTGCGCCTGCCGCTGCCGCCGCACGCGCTCTTCAGCTACCTCACCAAGGTTCATCATTATCATCATCATTACAGCCTATACAGTCCACTGCTGGACATAGGCCTCCACAAGTTTACGCCAAAAATAACGTGTGTTGCCCATAGTCACCACGCTGGACAGGCGGGTTGGTGACTGCAGAGCTGGCTTTGTCGCACTGAAGACGCTGCTGCCCGTCTTCGGCCTGTGTATTTCAAAGCCAGCAGTCGGATGGTTATCCCGCCACCGGCCGGCTTTTTAAGTTCCAAGGTGCTAGCGGAACTGTGTTATCCCTTAATCGCCTCTTACGACACCCACGGGAAGAGAGGGGGTAGCTATATTCTTTAGTACCGTAGCCACACAGTACACACAAGGTTACCCGACTGCAATTTCATCGATCTCACCTCTGTTTCAATTACTAAGAGCGAAAAAATATATTGGCAATTTTTAGATACCCCCCCCCCCAACCCAAAATTCACGTGTATTTTTTGTGCCAAGTAAATTGAAATTTTGCACGATATTATTTTTCTTAAATACAGTGGAAGTATAAATATTAAAATTTTGAAAATTTAAGCATAGTACAAATTTCTAGACGGGCGTCTAGGTTGCAGGGTGTTTGTTGGTCGATTTTTTTTTTTGATTTTAAAAATAACGCACTCAGCGAAAAATAAACATTGCAAGTAGTTTTTGGGCTATCAGTATTATTTCAACTAAGTAGATGATGTTCTCATTTAATTTACTTGTAGAGGTGAATTGAGATCTGTTTTTTTTATTCAGTTCGACATGTCGTACTGGGCGGACGCAGTGGACACGTGCTTACGGAATGAGCTGCTCGAGATGCTGGTGAAGGCAGCGATTCGAATAGGACCCAAACCGACTGACGACGACTTGGTTCTGGTAGAGGTAAGTATTAAGTATATTAAAATTTTCATTAATGTCTTTTAACGATAGTCACTATCACAGGTCCTTCTAATAAAAAAAAGTATGCGTGTCAGATCCGATGCACAACTGGAGTTTACTGCTTGATGATCCACTGTCTAAATAGGCACAAAAAAGGCTTAATTATTACTGTGGGAAAGATTTCCACCAAGTTGCTGTCAACAGCTGATATAATAGAAGCAAATATTCTAACTGTGCACATCAAATGAGCGCTCGACGACAGAGTGGGGATCGTTTTGTGTTGCGTGCAGTGGTTACAAACATAAATAATTTAGTATAAAAAAATAATTGTATTTAGTACTCACTTGATATTTATATCTAATAGGTCGGAGCTTTTTTTTATTCATTTGTTTATAGTTTCTTGTACACCACAACTACATTTTAAACAATAAACACATTTAAATATATTTAAAGTCTGTGAAGTATAATCGGGGCGGATTTATGGCTATTTAGCCATTTCTTCCAGATAACCCAATTCTTTTCATATTATTTAGTGAAAAATTGCAATTAAATCTTTTTTCGTTGTACTTTTTGTAACTGGCTGGTTTTGATACCACGAATAGGTGCCATTTGAAAATAAAAACAGTTTTCCACCACTTTTTAATTTGTTTTTCTGTCCGTCAAAATGGGTGAAGCCAACGAAAAAATTCAGTACATTTAAAGTTGTACCTTAAAACAAAAAAAAAATTGTGACGTTTTTGGACCTAATACAGTGTCAGTAAGAGTAGCGCAAAATTAACGATAAACGACGTCTTGACGATATTTTTTAAAGTAAAGGTAAAGATGAGAGCTTTTTATCCGAGACACTTGTTGCCCTCCCCCAGATCCTGGGCGTGCACTCCGCGGCAGTAGCACAGGCGCGTGAGGTGAGCGGGCACGTGCTGCGCGTGTCGCGCGCGTGCGCTGCGGGCTCGCTGCCGCCCGCCTACAGCGCGCACCTGCCGCGCCTGGCGCGCCGCACCGGTGGCCTGCTGCTGGACGAGGTACGAGGCTACCTCTAGATCTACCTCTATATCTACCTCTACAGCGCGGGCTCGCTGCCGCCCGCCTACAGCGCGCACCTGCCGCGCCTGGATGCGCACTTCGATGTTCCTTGTATCTTCTATTGTTTATTAATAAATGGGCGTTTCTTTACTATCAGAGTGTGTGCTGGTGTTTTGTTTGATTTAGCATTTTACGTCCCACTGCTGAGGATAGTTATCTATCTCCACATTGAAGAAGGGTTGGAGCTCCATGAATCCAGTTACTATCCACAAATCCAATCAAACTCGCTGCTCCACAGCGTGATGGCAGATATTTTCCCTACTTTGAATTACTATTGCTTGCTAATTATCTATGATAAAAACTGGGACCGGCAGCTCTTCGACAGATCCACAGCTTTGGGTCAGAAGACTCAAATTGTGGTAGGGTCAGGGAACAGAAAGTAACCTGGACGGCGGCGTGCGTGCTGGCCGGCGATCCCCCCTGGGAACTGCAGGCGGAGATCCTCGCCGAAACATATCATTTTGTGGCGGCGAGGAGATCCCGGGGGGAGTCTCCTACGTGGGAGGAGCTCGCACGCGTGCAGAGGCTGGCGCAGGACACTCTGTTGCGGCGGTGGACGGAGGACTTGGCTTCGCCAGTCCCCGGGCAGTGGACGGTGGACGCAGTGAAGCCGGTCCTCCGGAAGTGGGTGAGGCGGCGGTTCGGGCCGCTGACCTTCCGTCTGGTGCAGGTGCTTTCCGGACATGGGTGCTTCGGTAAGTACCTGCACCAAATCGCGAGGCGGGAGGCGACTCCAGCCTGCCACGAGTGTGGAGCGCCAGAAGATACGGCGCTCCACACGCTGGAGGCGTGCGCCACTTGGGAACCGCAGCGGCGCACGCTTTCAGCGGTTATCGGACGGGATCTCTCGCTGCCGAGTGTCGTAAAGGCCATGATTGACAGCGAGAGATCGTGGCAGGCGGTGGTCTCCTTCTGCGAAGAGGTAATGACGCAGAAGGAGACCGCGGAGCGGGCCAGAGAGGAAGACGCCTCTGCTGGCCCACTCCGGCGCAGACGTACGGGGGCAAGGAGAAGGCGGTTTGCCCACCTCCTCCCCCCCTCGTAATAGTGGGGTCGGCGGCCGATAGTCGGGGGACTTCGGCCGGCCGGACGACACGACCCCATACGTCTGGGGGTGGCCTTGTTGTGAGCGAGGCCACCCCACCATCATGCCGGGGCCCGGAAGCTTTGTCCGGGCCTACCGCTGAGGCGAGGTGGCGAATGCTAGCGCGAACCCTCTCGCCCCACCCAGGCGGATGACTGCTAACACGTGGTGGTTTTTAGTCAGTAGGAGTCTGACATAACCCTCTGGCGCCCCCGCGCTGGAGGGTATCCATGATGGATTTTCGCCACGTAAAAAAAAAAAAAAAAAAGGGAACAGAAAGTAAAAACTTTTTTAAGTTTAATTGAAGTTAATTTATAGACCTGAACCTATTTCAAATGCTAAGATTTTTTGATGTTTCCCACTTTTTTTTTCTTACCATAATCGGTAAAAAATTTAAAACCTGTCTTTGGTCTGATTAACACTCGAATTTCCATTAAAATAACTTTACTTATTAGATCCATAACAAATCTAGACTAATATGCAAATACACGTACCCACAGCTCGGTCGCCTGCTCCAAGACATCGGCTACATCTGGTGGGAGGCCCGCTCGGCCAGCTGCGCCGTCACGCTGACGATCGCCAGGGAACTGTACGCGGAGTACGCGCCGCATTTTGCGGATGCGCTCGTCTCATTCCTAAAAGAATATGTTGCTGCTGCTGTACGATCTACTTACACACCGGAAAGAGGTTTTAGTTATATATATATTTTTTTGTTAAATAACATAGAGCACTGTTAATTATGTCAATAAGAATATAATTTCACAGAACTTTAAATCTTTTAGCCCTCAATAAGTTTTCAAGGATGTTTTGGAATACCATGCTTTTTGAGACAAAATATAATATACTTTGCAAATTTTGTGGAAATAATATTTAGTAAAATTATAATCAATAAACTTATGAAGTAAAACTTCTTTACGCGCGTTTGACTTGGGGAGTAAGCTGGTGAATGCGTTATGAGAGCGTTACGAAAAGCGTGATCGGGTGAGGCGAAAGGAAGTTGAAAGGGAGATAGTAAAGATAAGTTATTAAAGATAGAAAGAGAGAGAGAGTTACATTTCGTATATTACTGTAGGAGCTAAAGAAGTTTTACTTCAGTCGTGTGGTCTAAATAACACTCGTTTTCTTTGTATTTTGCATATATTACCTACTGATGTTTAAAAACTGAAAGTTAGTGTCAAAAAAAAAAGATGATAGCCAAAACATTTTTAATGATCACAGTGGCATACTGCTCGTGGCCGACGCTAGAGGCGTCATGGTCACCATGGGTAGCACCACACAGCTCACCGCAGTTACTACCTCCTGGAGAGCCCTACGAGGAAATGATCGCGCGCTTCGTGGACGCTATACACTTAATCATGGAAGACTGCCCAGGTATTGACTGAAGACTAACATATGATTAGTTCAGTCTGTAACATCCTGCTGCTGGTCGTAGCTCTTGCTTTATTTAGGAACAAGGTCGATGCTTAATACATGACGCTGGTTTTAATGTGGGTATTTACTTCCTACTATAAGTAACGTTCGCCAACAGGTGTCTACGATAACAACCGGGACTGTAAGTTTAACTTAAATTTTTGTGTCAAAAAAGGAAATAAGTATGAGATCCTTTGACAATTAACGATATATATAGTTTTGACAATATCCCCGGTGCGTAGGGAGCTCAGAAGCCGTGCTGAGGCAAGTGTGGCAGTGGGCGGCGCGTGCGGTAGTGGGTGGCGCCCGCCTTCACACCGTACTGTTAGCTCGCCTTGCCACGTTGCCGTGGTACCACCACCACTGGCTTGCCGCCGACTGTGTGCCGATAGCGTTGCAGGTAATAATTACAATAATAAACATCTACCCCTACTTGCCTCACGAGAGTAGACCGTACTATTGGCTCGCCTCGCTAATCTACCGTGGTACCACCACTGGCTCGCCGCTTGCTCTGCACGGTGACCCTTACTAGTACCACACGTGAGTAGACCTCATTTCATTGCGAAGTTTTTACATGGCAAAATTTAAATATAATCAGCGAGTTCTTTGAACTTCACCGAAGTTTGATCTTTAACGTTATGCCTACGTTTCAGCCTGTAATATCCCACTACTGGGCATAGGCCTCTTTCTCCACGTAGAAAAAGGATCAGAGCTTAATCCACCACGCTGCTCCAATGCGGGTTGGCGGATATATTCCCTACTATGAGTAACGATCGCTATCAGGTGTACATGATAACAACCGGGACCGACGGCTTAACGTGCTCTCCGAGGCACGGTGGGGAGACCCGCAAGGACTTCACAAACACCCAGACCACGGCAAACACCTGTATGGTCAATACAAATATTTGTCATATGCGGGGATCGAACCTGCAATCGCCAGCGCAACAGGTACAATCCATAGCTGTGACCGTTGCGCCAACGCGGCGTCTCAGCCATGGATTGTTAAAAATGGTGGAAAATGCCTAATTTTAATCAATTTATATAAATGATTTCAAATTTCTTTGAAGCTGCTATTATTGATATCAAAATATTTACTGCGAGTAACTTGTTTGTACAAAGTTCCAATTACATATGGAAATGATATCATAGAATGTATTTAGTTTGGAAATAAATAAATAAATAATGATTATTATATAGAGATAGAGAGATATAATTCTCATGAGTCAATCACAACCAACACAATAAGCCCCCCCCAGCTGTGCGGCGCCGCGGACCCGGAGACGCGCTCGTGGTTCGGCGAGCTCCTGCGGCATGTGCCGGGCGCGTGCTGGCTCCGCGGCGTGCCGGCCGCCCAGCTGGCGCCCGCGCTCGACACGCTGCTGGCGCTCTTCACCGCGGGACGGGCGCTCGTGCCCGCCGACGTAAGTGCTGCACTCTACGACTTATATTATGCTTATTTATGTTTTAATATTTTCAGTTGCTTACTTACATTGCTCATCATCATCATCATCATCATCACCATCATCATCATCATCACCACCATCATCACCATCACCATCATCATCATCATCACAACCATCATCACAACCATCATCACCATCACCATCATCATCATCATCACCACCATCATAACCACCACCACCACCACCATCATCATCATCATCATCATCATCATCATCATCATCATCATCATCATCATCATCGTCATCATCATTTCAGCCTATCACAGTCCACTGCTGGACACAGGCCTCCACAAGTTCGTGCCAAAAATGGCGTAAACTCATGTGTTTTGCCCATTGTCACCACGCTGGGCAGGCGGGTTGGTGACCGCAGGGCTGGCTTTGTGGCACCGAAGACGCTGCTGCCCGTCTTTGGCCTGTGTGTTTCAAAACTAGCAGTTTGATGGCTATCCCGCTATCGGTCGGCTTTTCAAGTTCCAAGGTGGTAGTGGAACTGTGTTATTCCTTAGTCGCCTCTAACTTACATTGATGGTTATTTTAAACTAGAATTGTTTATTGGTGTGTCTATTATAAGAAGCAGTGATTAAAAAAAAATACATTACAACTACTAACTCAACAGGCTTACTAAATAACCTGATCGCATAATTATATTTGATGAGTTCTCTCAGTAATTACATAAATTAACTAATTTTTTCAGATTTTTCTAGAGATAGTTATCGTGGTGTGTGCGTTTTTTTTTAAATTGTATTATGAGCTTTTTCAAATAACCGATATAGGCTTTCATTATATTGGGAACCGTTGAGGGTAAACCGTTTATTTACTTGTCTAAGGCTCTCGAAGGTGCTTGCGAGCTGCCCTGGCAGCGGCTCCCACTGGCTGCTCTGGACGCGGCCCTCGAGCGCTACTTCGCGGAACACCACAACCCAACGCTGCCCTACCACCAACTGCCGCACTTTAAGTACGCCTATTATTACATTATTAGCTAATTTAATGAGAATTAAAATTACTAGAACGTTTCCTTGGTCCCTCGAGTCCGGTCATCAATGAGATTCAGGACAAAACAAATACTTGTGCATTATTTACTGTAATTTAACATGAACGTTACCGTTTTTATATAGTGGAGATAATAATACTGGAGGTCACGGGATCGATTATCTCATGTACATCATGGTCGATTAAGCTGGATGAGGCAATTTCCCAATTTCCGAGCAGTGGAATTTCACGGACACATTCAATCATTTCTCGTATTCGTTCCTAACATTATAAGATGGCGACCAAATGATACGAGACCAAATTGAGACTTAGGATGAGACTAATGGGAGGTGATGAATGCCCCGCAGGTTGATACTGGTCGCCTCCCAACTGGTGGCGGGCGGTGCCGGTGCCGCGGACAGTGCGAGCGATAGCGAAAAGCGCGCTCTGTGCGTGTCGCAGTGGGCGCGGGTCACGGCCGCGCCCGCACTCGCGCCGCACGTCGCGGGCCACACGCAACACTTGCTCCACACCTTAGAGAATCTGGGTGAGTCGATAATGATAGTCTTACCATACTTATCAAAACTATGGTTTTTTAAATTTGCTTTCCATGACTTATACTTGTAGGTACAGTAACTTAAGAAAATAGTTTTTTTTTATACAACTCGGTCGGCAAACAAGCGTACGACTCGCCTGATGGTAAGCGATTACCGTCACGTATAGACGCCTGCAACACCAGAAGCATCCCAAGCGCGTTGCTGACCCTACCCCAATCCCCCATAGGAGCTCCGGTCACCTTATTCGCCACAGGAACATGACACTGCTTAAAATCAGCATTATATAGCTGTGATCGTCTGTAAGGTCGAGGTACATCCCCAGTGGGGCTGCTCCAGATTATGAGCAGGCAATGTCAGGTTGTGCCCCACCTCAGTGAAAGCCCTTAAAGCAGCCGTGGTTAGCCTCACTAACGTGCGTGGTATTCCTGTCGCGACTCCCGCAGCGCCGGCCGCGGCCCGCGAGCTGCCGCGGCTGCTGGCGCGCGCGCTCGCCGTGCTGTGCGTGCAGCCCGCCGACGCGCTGGCGCTCCCGGTGTGTTCGTTGCACTTTATTATTATTATATATTACCTATCTTTAATTATTTCGTGCTGTGTGGCTATGGCACCAAAGAATATAGCCACCCCCTCTCTTTCCGTGGGTGTCGTAAGAGGCGACTAAGGGATAACAAGGTTCCAGTACCACCTTGGAACTTAAGAAGCCGACCGATGGCGGGATAACCATCTACGCTGGCTTTAAAACACACAGGCCGAAGACGGGCAGCAGCGTCTGAGGTGCGACAAAGCCAGCCCTGCGGTCACCAACCCGCCTGCCCAACATGGTGACTATGGGCAGCACACATGAGTTCACGCATTTTTGGCGCGAACTTGTGTAGGCCTATGTTCAGCAGTGGACTGCAATAGGCTGGAATGATGATGATGATGAATTGTTTTTGAAGTTAAACTTCTTCCCACGTTTGACTTGGTAGTAAGCTGGTGAATGCGTGACGAGAGCGTTACGAAAACTGTGATCGGGTGAGGCGAATAGAAGTTGAGAGGGAGATATAAGTTAGATGGAGTTAAAGAAGTTTTACTTCAGCCGTGTGGTTTAAAACACCTTCTTTTTTACTGAATATTATTGTTTTAAAATAGCGATACACTATACTCCAATAATCTTCTCCCACCCTCAGTATACATAAGTTGTTAATTGTTATAAAAAAATTAAAAAAGCTTCGTAATAATGTATTTCCAACGATACACCAGGTTTGGCAACAGTGGGTGCGCGACTGCTCATGTCAAAGCCGGCGCGCATGCGCGGCGGCGCTGGCGTCGCTCACTGCTTTGGACAGCTTCGCGACACTGGCAGATGCGCTTGCGCAGGCTGTCATGAGCGAGACGGGTAACTGTTTGACATTTAGTGAACAATGAGTCACGATATATTTTTTTTAGTAATTTCTCAATTAAAAATAACAAAAATTACTAATATCTACACTACTCTCGAGTCTCACAGTCGTCAAATTCATTTTTTAACGTCACCTATCTAAGAACACTTGGGTTATCAAACAGAAGCTAACGATATCTTAATTACGTCAATGATGTAAAAAAGACTATTACATGCATACATACAAGACACGCGAAAAACATAGCCTTTGTATCTTTGTACTGCTGGACACTTTTTGTACTTTATCCACATTATTGTTGATAATTTTTCATACAAGTGAGTGTATGTTTTTAATGAGAATTAAATATTGTTTAAACCCGAAACCCGCGTCCGTCCGCCAGAGCCAGCGGACTGGCGGGAGCTGAGCGCGCAGTGGGGCGCGTGCGCGTGGCGCGCCGACGAGCTCGTGGCGCGCGGCCGCCTGCACGCCGCCTACGCCGCGCTGCTGGCGCACGCGCACTCGCGCGACCTGCTGCGCCGCGCCTGCCGGCGGCTGCGGGCGCTGGAGATCGACTTGTGAGTGCGGCCTGGCAGTGTTGAGTCCGCTCCTTAAACACTCCGTCACATATTCACGATTATTACATTGTGAATGAAACGTCTTTTAATTGTAACGCTTCATAAGTAAAATTAACATTTTGAAGTATGTATAAACTCTTTACGCACGCTTGACTTGGGGAGTGAGCTGGTGAATGGGTGACGAGAACGTTACGAAAAGTATGATCGGGCGAATCGAACGGAAGTCGAGAGGGAGGCATAAATTAGTGAAGATAGAAAGAAAGAGAGTTAAGTTTCGTAAGTTTTACTTCAGTTGTGTGGTCTAAAGCACATTTTTTTTATTTATATATATTTGAATAATAAATTCTTAAAAAAATGATTTAATTAAAAAGAAAATAAAAAATGCTTAACGGTAATGTATAATATTAAATACAATTTTTTTTTTAATTTATTCAATTTCAGTGTTCAGAACGAAGTGATCATATCCGTCTGGATCTGCGTCGCGTGTCGCGTGGCGACGGCGGGGGCGGTGCAGGTGGGCGAGGCGGGACATGTAGGCGGGGCGGCACAGGTGGGCGGGCCGGAACAAGTAGATGAGTGCGCAGAAGCGGCGCGAGAGCTGCTTTCGAATTGGGCGGAGCGACGCCGCTCGCTACTACAGGTCGTCACACTGCAGTCCGCATCTGGCTGCCCCACAGCGCTGTGAGATATTAACATTTATATTTATTTATATATCATCTGTTTATATAGGGTTATAAGCGAAAGGAACACTTGACCACATACGTTGCATATCATTTCTGAGCAAGTCAAGTTCAGTTGTAAATCTGTCTTATGTTTACACTACTGCTTCTATTTCAGGATTTTTGTGTTGAGCTTAAAAACGGTATATAACATATGGCATGTCTTATCGCTTGTATCCTACCACAAAATATCTATATAAATAGGTAAAGTTTTCAAATTCAAATCATCCTGTATATCGAAGTATCTATGACTATCGAAACACTTGAATTCATACCTTTTGTTAAGTCCGATCCCAAATTGGACATTTTTAGAATAAGAACTTCATTAAAATCTCTTTCTTTAATGAAACGAAGCACACTAAACTATGTTCATCTGCATTGTGTTAAAAATATCATATATGTGACTATATCCTTCACAGACACCAACTACTATGTCGGCTGGCACTATATGTGGTTCACCCAGACGACAGTTCAAGACGCGCGTATGAGTCAGCTCGCAGCGCATGCGCGGCAGCTAGTGGCGCCTCCTTCGCTTCAACCGAACTGCGCATGCGTACAGTTCCACGTCTTGCTTCGCGTTTATACCCCCAGAAGGAACATTACTTCGCACATGAGCTTAGACTAGTACCAGATGAGTAGGAAGCCACCACCTGAACTCTTGACCTGGTCTGGAAGACGGGCATTGAGTAGAGACCCACTCTAGGACCGTCGGCCTGAACTTTCCGTTTACTTTGGAGAAGGTCGTCAAAAGAAAAAAAAAGACTAATACATAAAAGTGGGGTGAATGGAAGTTGTTAATAGCACAATCTTTTCTTTTGACCATCTTCTTCTTCTACTACCGGACTACACCGGATCTAACACCGGACGAGTAGAGAACCACCACTTGAACTCTTGGCCTGGTTTTGAAGAGGAACACTAAACAGTGGCCTACTGTAGGACGGTTGGCCTAGACCCTCATTCTGTTATAGAGAAACTCCATGAGGGAAATAACCGACTAATGGGCGAGTGGAATGGGGAGTTAAAGCATAATCTTCCCTATATAAGATATACATAATACTCATCGAAATACCTTATAAAAATACATGTATTACTCATTACGAGGTACAAAGTGTTACGAGAATTCAAGATTGTAGTGGGTACGTGCCGTTAAAATGGTCTTTTCTCTTCTGACCGAAAAATCAAGTCCTATACTATATACATATCTCATATTTAACTATCCATTATAAACCTTCAAACAAGGCAGAAAAAGTAAGCATGCTAAATAAATATCAAAACTGTAAAATTTCACGAAGTAACAGGTTAATAGGACCTTGATGTAAAGGAGAAAAATGCTCAAATGTTTTTTTTTTGTGTAGGAGAGAACTAAAGAGTGAAATAGGAGAAGAGATAATAATATCTCGCTCTCACGAATTGTGACTATGATAGCCACTTTACGAAGTTTTGTAAGTGTACTACAATTTCTAGCTAATCCTTTGTAGTCAAGATGTCATGTAAGTGTACTGTCACTTCCATCCAAGCGGCCATAGCAAAGATGCTCTATAAATGCATTGTCTCTTCTAGCCAATCGCCTTTAATCAAGATGTCATATGAGTGTACCGTTACTTCTAGCCAATCGATTGTAGTCTGTAGTCAAGATGTCCTGTATGTGTACTGTCACTTCTAGCCAATCGGCCATAGACAAACCTCTATAAATACACTGTTTCTTCTAGCCAATCGACTGTAGTCTAAAGTCAGGATGTTCCGTATTTGTACTGCCACTTCTAGCCAATAGGCTGTAGCCAAGATGTCCTTTAAGTGTACTTTCATTTCTAGCTAATCAGCTGTAGACACCGACAGCAATTACCCGCAGCTAAGCTCTACAAATGAAGTAGTTATGTAAGATAATATGTGATACATATGCGAATGTTTTAATTTTACTTATACTAGATCTCTATTCGCAAATTTTAGACTGAAATTATCCATGTCACTATGAATACTCTTTGAATGAAATGTTATGAGACCATTGTTTGAGAAGCCACTGGCCACTCAGTCATGGGTTTTCCTATTGTAGGGATCAGGATTCCAAAGAAATTTTAACCCAAAGTTTTACAAACAATGGTATATAGGTAATGGGAATAAAGATATTATTAACAATATTTGGAAGGTGTTTGTCGATATAAATATATGTTTATAGAAATCAAGCCGCCTCTTCGACATATGGTGTTTAACAGAATAACACAAATAATGAGCTGTTTGTTTTATTCTGTTCAAATAAAAGATATTTTTAGACTAGATATAGATTGTATATTTCAAATAATTATATTTTTTCTATGTACATTGTTCTTATCTTAAAATGTCTAGCAACAAATTGTATTAGATAATTTTGAAATTTTATCAAAATAAATATTTATGAAAAAATAATATTTTAGTTTTAATTACATTCTTAATCGTGAGTAATCAAATATTATGTTTTAACTAATAAAGTAAGTAAATTTAACATTGTAGGTAAAAAGTCCATATTTTTATTTTTACTTTTGTTGTCATACATTTACAGTTCCAACCCCAAGTTCACGGGCGGGGGAGGGTTAATATAGTTAACGAAATAACAGTCATAATATTTGACGTCAGATATAGAAACAATCATTTTATACTAGGTAACTACTTTAAACTGACAATACTTTTAATTTCAAAATTAGATTTAATTTTAAGCAAAAGTTGTATTATAAATCTTCTAAATATTTCTGTCAAACAATAGGATTTCGTATCTTTGGAAAAATTATCACTTTTATGTATTTAATCAGAAAACTCATATTTATAACATAACGTAATACTATCTTTACGACCACGCCATTAAAATACTTGGATTAAATTCGAGATAACTGAAGCTCGTTTCGGACAAGAGTATTTTCCGAGGCCCGAACGTTTAAATGACAACAAATTTGCAATTATTATGTTTTTATTGTATTTTGTTGCTTTGAATTTTATACGCCAATAATATTTTTATTGTTGATTTTTATTCTAATCGACACATATAAAAGCATTCATTTTGGCAAATAATTTCAACAAGGAGCCAAAAAATTGCAGCATGTCATATCAAAAATAATGACAGGAGAATTTTAATTCAAATTTGAAAAACTATTGCCATCCTCTAAACCAGTGGTGAGCAACGTTTTTAATCAATGTCCCATTGAATGAATCCCCATGAATTTTAATTTTAATTTTTTTTTGTCGGGTCGCACATCAATTAACTCTTATTAATAATTTACGTAACTTTATTTATAATAAATATTAGAATAAAAAAATATAGTACAAATATATACAAATTTTAATGCAAGATAAAAACAAACAAGAAAAGTACAGAAAAACAAATTTACATGAAATTTTTTTATGAGAAATTTGGCACTGTTTTGCCGCATAAACATGCTTAACGGGCCTTAAGCGGCCAGCGGGCCGCGTGTTGTTCATCCTTGTTCTAAACTAATACACATTTTTATCTCGAAAAATAATAATATCTATAATAGAGGAGAAAGCAAAGTAAATATACGTAACTCCTTTCTTTCTGTCTTAAAATTAGGCAACAAATTTAAATTGCTATAAATCTTAACAATATTACTAGCCAATGCTTAAATTAATGACTCTATCGTGGCAACAGTCGTTTCCCGTTATAATGTATAACTAAACCCAGTACAGCAGACAAAGTCGCTATGCCTGCAGCTTGGGTCGTCTGCAGTGATCCGCCCCACAACCAACCTCGAGGCAGCCAGCTTACTGCGTGAATAACGTCCAGTAGGAGCTTCGTAGTGGTCAACGAGGCTTGGGTGAACCTAGCCTGGGCGCATTTTGGCTTATTTGGTCTTTTTAATTCTCGAGCAGATATTTGTAAAGCTCTAATGGACCTGCGGATACGAAAATTAATTTTTAAATGATGACAAACCATTTTATTTAATGACTAAATAGGATGGTTTAGTAGGGACTAGTGTAGGTCAAAATAAATCAAAATCAAAATAAAATAAATAAATTAATAGGAAACGTCTACGTCACAAAATTGTAAATGTAAAGTATTTACTTAAAATGTTAGTAAAGGTTACGTAAGCAAGGTTTTGTTTATATAAATATATAGGAACAAATAAATTGGTACCTGTGGAAAATACCCCAAGAACACAATTCAACTTGGGAACAGTATTATTGAAGTAAAGATTCTTAACGCACGCTTGATTTGGGGAGTAAGCTGGTGAATGTCTGACGAGAGCATTACAAAAAGTGTGACCGGGCAAGGCGAACTGAAGTTGATAGGGAGATATTAGTTGTTGAAGATAGAAAGAGAGAGAGTTACGTTTCGCTTATTAGTTTATGGACAGTTAAAGAAGTTTTACTTCAGTCGTGTGGTCTAGTTCGCAAACTCGTTTTTTTTTAGTATGAAATTCTGTGACTGTAACGTTGAAATACTGGAATAGTACAAGTCAAGCTGCTATAGATTTTAGTACGATATTTCCTGCTGTCCGTCTCCTTTTTATCTAATAGCCAGTAGCGCGTGCTAGGATACGTTATCTTTGATCTTGATGGATAACTTAACGTGGCTTAAGATTATGAATTCATCACAAGAATCTATTGATAATTTGATACATCTCTTATGTTCAAGTTAGGTGCCTACGCTTTAGTTAAGTTTTTTGATTGATTGAATCAGCTTTTAACAACCTATATGCGGGGCCAGGCCTCTTTCTCCATAATGGAGGAGGATTGTAGTTTAATTATATTAAAATATAGTGAAGTAAACACTTGAAATGAACTCTTGAGCTAGCACTGTTGTTTAAAATTAAATGACAAATAAGTCAAACATTATTATAGGTAAACTAGCTGACTCCGCAAACGTTGTTTTGCCATGTATGTTATTAACCCCCTTATTCCCCCCCCCCCTTATAAATTAGGGGGATGAAAAATAGATGTTGTTCGATTCGCAGACCTACCCAATATGCACACAAAATTTCATGAGAATCAAGCCGTTTCAGAGGAGTTTAACTACTTACAAACACCGCGACACGAGAATTTTATATATTAGATTAAAATATCTTGTCGTAGTATTAAGAATAAATTAAAGTAAGTCCAAAATCTTAAATTTATTTTCGTGTTAATGTCTTTTTTTAAACTATAGTTAAAGTCAATTTTAATACCTGATAAATCCAATGAACGCATATAACGACCAGAATAGCTTATGCGCGGTCCTAACTTTGTACGCTTTTTCTTCATCCAGTACTAATACCCCTGAGTCAAGTAAAAATACTAGTTTCTCAGCCTGCAAGTATGCGAGCGTGAACAGACCATTTGATACGCCCAGAGAACCCCAAAACGGACCATCCTGTACAAGAAAGACGTAATCAGTAAACGTTTGAAATAAATTCACTACCCTATGGAAAAAATCTCATAAAACATGGACAAATGCAGACCAAATTCTCATACAGGGTAGATATGATAGATTCTTATAACTCGGTATAAGAATTTGGTCTGCAGAGATTATTTCCATAGGGTAAGCCTATTTTTTCTAAAAATCTTGAGAAGTGTAAGATGTATAAGACCTCTAGAGAAAAAAATTTGAACGAACATATGACACTTCGAATCTGGCTTATCTGGCTATGAATAAGGCTATCTTATCTTGACTATTACAAAAATGTCAAAGATCTACTAGGAAAATTTGCCATGTTTCTAGCAATCCAGATGAGATCAGTAGAGTTAAGCTTAACAAACTTCGCCTTAATAAAGGCGTCTACACTACCATACTTTCCTTTGCTTCAGCCTGTAATATCCCACTACTGGGCGTAGGCCTCTTTCCCCATGTAGGAGAAGGGTCAGAGCTTAATCCACCACGCTGCTCCAATGCGGGTTGCCGGATATATTCCCTACTATAAGTAACGATTGCTATCAGGTGTACATGATAACAACCGGGACCGACGGCTTAACGTGCTCTGAGACCCACAAGGACTGACACACAAACACCCAGACCACGGCAAACGCCAATACAAATGTTTGTCATGTGCGGGGATCGAATCCGCAACCGCCAGTTGCGCTAACGCGGCGTCTACTTTCCTTTACAATGTTAAAAAAGTATGTTTAATGTGACTTTTACTTTACCTGTTTTCCAAGTCCATAATTGATAAAGTTTTTCAGCACAGCAGCATCATCGAAAAGCCTTAGAGCAGCTCGCGCGCTCGCAAGCTTTGCACTCGCTGTCAGGAGGTTTTGTCGCTTTGAAGTCGCGCCCCATAGCTTTAGTATGTAGCTAGTAAGAGATACCACCTGTACAACAGAAGTTTTATTTTATATCATTGACTTTCTGCTGAGTGAACATTTACCCTTCCTCCTTTCTTAATATCGGGAAAGTGTGAAGAGTCCCAGTTCATACTAAGAACTCATTACAAAGACTTTTTGGGGTCACTTTTGATTGTAGAATTCAAACCAGAAAAAAAAACATAGGTAGATACTTTTTTTTACTGTGGACATAAAAGAACCTATTACAGATTTTTCACAAGCATTGCATACATATCCGTCAACTGTAAGGGTCAACGTGTTGCATAAAACTCGATTTATTCTACATAAGAAAACACGTCTATCTCCACTAACATTAATGTGTTCTGACAAAACTTATCTAGTAAATATTTATCTAAATACGCTAGTCGAATATATGCACCTTCGGTTTAGTTTATTTAAATTTGATTAGAATTAGATAAATTAATTATATATGTTTACTTACTTTATCGCGATTGCCATAAGTCTGCAATAAATTAGAAATTTCGTCGACCACATCCATGTTTGGGTATTTTAAATTATCACAAGTAATACACGACTTTCAGAACTGATGTACGGAAACTAATAAAATATTCAAGACGAAAAGCATTATCATTCGTTTCAGATTAGATAATAATTTAAGTGATAAGTAATCAGAGAGATCTGAACGTATACGTATTAGTGCAAAAACAAAATAAAAATAATTAAGCTTCTGATCTGGCCTATCTAATAAACTTAAATCATATTTACTACTTGACGACTTATCGGTGGAGTGGCTCCGCAACTGGTCGTGTGCTAATAGTCGCGGGTTCGATAAGCTATACACGTTTATCGTGATAGTGGAATTAATGTTTGTATTAGATGTATTTCTGGACGCTCAACACAGGGTTGAAATCTTAACATTGGCTGTAAGGAATTTATATATTTATATTGACATGTATATCGATTTTCTCATCAGCATTCTCAGCGTTTATCACTCATCTGATGCGATACAATAAAAGACTAAAATATAATAACTAACGAATAATTGTTTCCTCGTCTTTGTACCTTAAGTAACTATTGAAAGACCCAGGAATTTAGGCTAAAAGACATTTAGCCCGAATGGGGAAGTACAATCAACCTTATAGAAAATCACACTTGAACTATACCTACTGTTCTTGGCATAATGTGTTGCATTTCACTGGTGAGAAAGGTCCTGGTGAGGATAGAGGGTAAGGTCGACAACGCGCTTGGAACCTTTCTGATATCGCAGACATCTATAAGCTACGGTCATTACTTACCATATATTACCATATACACGTGGACCATAAGCTTCTTTACTACCTCTATAGTATAAAAAAGGAACAGACAATTGTCCACGGTTAAACCAATATTTTCATTTAGTAAGAATAGAAATCGCCGCGCCGCGTTGGCGCAACGGTTACAGCCATGGATTGTACCTGTTGCGTTGGCGGTTGCGGGTTCGATCCCCGCACATGAAAAACATTTGTATTGGCGTTTGCCGTGATCTGGATGTTTGTGTGTCAGTCCTTGTGGGTCTCCCCACCGTGCCTCGGAGAGCACGTTAAGCCGTCGGTCCCGGTTGTTATCAAGTACACCTGATAGCGATCGTTACTCATAGTAGGGAATATATCCGCCAACCCGCATTGGAGCAGCGTGGTGGATTAAGCTCTGATCCTTCTCCTACATGGGGAAAGAGGCCTATGCCCAGTAGTGGGATATTACAGGCTGAAGCGTTTAAGAATAGAAATCGCTCTGGAACCAAACATCTTTAAAACATCGAAACAACAAAGTTAATTTTATTTTATTTTTAAAGATAGTCCCATAATTTATAACATTAAATAAATAAACGTTTCACCCACTCTTTCCTGTATCCGGAAAGATGTATATGGTCATTACAAATGTTTGTCATGTGCGGGGATAGAATCCTCCACCGCAAGCGCAGCAGCCAGTGCTGTGACCGCTATGGCAATGCGTCATCATTCAAAATTAAAAGTCAAATTATGTGTATTTTGATTTGATATTTATTGTTTTCCCCTTGAGTAAGACGACCTCATAGAAATTATGGTGACGAAGTTATGTATAAGGTTTCAATAAAATAAATAGTTATAAATTCACATAATTAAATATCAAATAAAGTTTACGTATTAAGATAATTACGTGCATTAATTATAAATTGATATTAATTACCTAGAAGTTCAATTTAAAAGTATTTAAAGTTACAAGAATATTTTGAAAAAATTTAAATCGTTTTCTTTAATTCGGTTTATACACTCCATTTTCACGATACAATCATTTAAAATTTAAGGTAAAAAAGGATGTGAATAAAAAAAAAATTCTCAATAATATTTTATTTTATATACAACAAAATTTTATAAAAAGAAGTGTGTGTGTAATTCACACACGGCAGAAGTGAAACTTCTGAATAGTAGTCGATACATTTTTATTTCGCCGAGAATATAAAATACTGTGTAATGAATTCCCATTCTCTTCTGTACATTTGTGTTTGTTTCTTTACCGTGACACTATTTCGTTTCATCAAGTTTCAAATCACAACGATTCTAAAGAAGTTATACTTCAAAACTTTTATTCAATTCTATTAACATTTTTTCCAATTCAATTTCAAAAATCACTATAAAAACTTAACTATGCTTAGTCATTATCTCAATACAAAACATAAAAAATGACTTACAAAATTGCACATCTCGCGTAACTAAAAACCGTAAAACGACTTATAAATTAAACTATAGTAGGTTTAACCTTCCCTCCCAATGCTATGTCAATACTTTTCATTAGAGTAATGTAAATTACATGCTTTTAATATTGCTTCTTTTAAAAATATACAATTCCTGTTTAAAATATATAAAAAAAACGAGTGTGCTTTAGACCACAAGACTGCATTAAAACTTTTTTAGCAATAGGCCTGCACAATAGGTCTGCACCAGGCTATGGGAGAAAGATAGAAAGAAAATGTGTGCTCGCAGCTCTCTCTTGCTCCGTTCGCCACACTTGATCACACTTTTCGTAACGCTCTCGTCACGCATTCACCAGCTTACTCCCCAAGCTATGCGTGCGTAAAGAAGTTTTACTTCGAAAATCCTCAAATTATTATACAGATGTATAATATTACAATACATTAGATCAATGTAGTTGTGACGAACTTTTATTTTGCAAATTTGTTGACTATACTAATATTATAAACTAGCTGACCCGGCGAACTTCGTATCGCCTAACAGTGACTTTTAAGTATTATCACAAATCTTTTGTATGGGAGTATAGAAAAGTGTTGTTTTTAGACTTTTTCAGGAAATTTAATTTTTTTTTTTTTAATTTTTCTCTCCGTAAGAACCATCCTCGTACTTCAAGGAATATTTAAAAAAAGAATTAGCGAAATCGGTCCAACCGTTCTCGAGTTTTGCGCTTAGCAACACATTCAGCGACTCATTTTTATATTATAGATGGACTACTCGTAAGAAATTAAAAAATCCTTTTGTGTCGGATAGCCCATTTTAACGAGGAAGGCTATTTTTTTCCTCAAATTAACGCGTGTGAACCCGCGGGGTACAGCTAGTAATGTTATATAATTATAAAACATTGTTATGTTAAACCAAATCATTTCACCACATTTTATAGACTTATATTTACATACACCGGTTCTAAACAATTATTTTAGAAAGAAATTCGTATCATTCCATTAATTCGTTAAAAATCATTTATTTATTGATACACGGTAATTTGTACTTAATTTTTTAAATCACCCGTACATTGTTCAATTTACATAATAAACACACATAAATATAAAAACATAACTACATCACGTTTTACGTGAGAATAAAACCTATTCCGTAGGAACACATAAATTTAAAATTTGAATGCATAAAAAAAAATCAAAATCACTGGATCATGGAAGAATTTACATAATTAATTTCACATTATAACTATAATAGTTACAATAACCGCATTTATACTTCTATACTATATAGAAGAAAGATTAGATTTTTCTTTGTTCTTAATAGAACTCTAAAAGATTTTTTTTTTCACCAGTACAACTCAAGGTTATCACTGAGACACAGACTATATGTTAACGGAAGAAGTCAAAATCGTTTAAACCGCGCAGGCGAAGTCACGGGCAGAAAGTTATTATACAAAAATTGTAGATTCCTATGATATTTATTACTTTAGAAGTCGTTTCCTAGCGAAGTATAACGCTATACCAATGACAGACGATACAGTAGCTATCGCCGATACTTTTGTACCCCCAATTTTCTCCCCCCACAAACAACCAGAAGGAAGGCAGCTGACTGCGTGTGTGATATCAAGACACAGTTTCCCGGCTGTGACCGCTTGGATCATAAGTCTGGTGTCGAGATTCTTTCTCGCCTCGCAAGCGTCGTCTGCGCTGAGGCAATCTCTACTCCACCAGCTGTGTCGAATTGAACGGATTGTTCTGGAATTTAAAAAGAGTTATTATTTTTTTATAAATTATTATGTTACTATATAGTCTTATCGTTGTCGTGTGTACTTTGATTTTAAATGAAAAGTAATGTTATCAAGTCTTATCAATAAATAAAATCATCTATTGAAGAGATTTTTCTGTTGCAGAATTTGGTATGAAAACATATTTTACTATATGACCATTACATAATTATGGACCAAATTATTGTTTACAAACACATCACAAGCAATTTTAATAATACCTAATACTCGTATGTATAAAAATATATTAAAAACAATGTTTAATTGGAAATAGATACGAAACAATTACAGTAAAAAACGGCGTAAGAACTCTACTACAAATAAAAGTTGTAATTTTTACATTTACATAAATTTCCATAAAACAGTAGGAAGGGGGAAAGAACGTATTTAAAATTTAAATTTATATTTATAGCGCGTAATACTTCGTCGACAAGTTCGTGCATGCGCGGTCCCTCTCCCCCCTGCACCTCCCGCGGTAGACGCCGGCGCATCCCGGCTCGGTTGTTAGAGTAGTCAGTGAGGGAATCGTCGAGTCAGAGAACAGTCGTGTGCGCGGAATAAACGTCTGTACGTAGAAGTGAGCCTGCAACCGCGCTACGTCTCGCATGTGTTCCGCTGACGTCCGCCACTCCGCTCGCGACCGTTATTCTTTTTTTTTTAATATAATAAAATAGTAATTTGCTAATTACTGAGTTGTAAATGATTGCCCTATAAAATGGCAGCCCAACGTGAGGTCCGAATGTGAAAAGTCGTGTACCTATAGGATGATGCAATCATTTTTAAATAATAACTCATGTGATAGTGTTTGTGAATTGCGTCGCGAGTCGAACTGAAACTTAACATTATTAGTATATACGGTTAAATAACAACAAGTTACGTGCTATTTGCTACATAAGTTTGTTAAATATTATTATTTTGTCATATTGTATAATAATATATTCTTCGCTAAAGAGTTTTGTGTAATCGTTGTTAGCACGTAGATACTTATGTTAATACATACACCGTTGTATAAATTCTTATTAAAGAACTGTCTAAAGGGTTTTAATTAATAATAAGTTTTGTTTGCTACGATTAGATCCATGATAATATTATTAGTTTGTTATATTGGATAAAAGTATCGAAGTATTTGTGTAAATCGTTGTTAGTACTTACGTTAATACATACGCTGTTGTATAAAATTTAATTTCAGTACTGTTTAGAAAGGTTTTAATAATAAGTTTTGTTTGTAGTAGATTCATGATATTATTAGTTTGTTGTATTGGATAATAGTATCTATCAAAGTATTTTGTGTAACTATTAAATTGCGTATAGATATAACGCTGTTGCATAGAATTTAATTTTGTTAAGTAATGTATAAGTTTTGAATAATAATAATACTACTAAGCGTTCTGAATAATTATAGATGTGTCGCTTAGGTACTACTTATTCTTATAATATTATTATTCTGTTAGAATATTTGGTGTAAGTATAATGAATAGCGAATTATTATATTGTGTGTAAGATATAAGAAATAGAATCATTTGTTTTGTGTGGTAATAATACAAGCTTCATTTGTATTGTTTAGTACTGACTTTTATATAGCTATAGTAAGTGTTTTAGTGTAGGATAAAGTGATAGGTATAAACGTTTTTATTAAGTGACTTGAACTAAAACAGTTTTAATAGTGCGTGACATGCGTGTTGATATTACATCACTATGGTGCTTACACGGTCGCGAGCAAATAGTAACGAGACTCAGAGGGCACCACAGCAAAATGCTGGAGAGCACAGGGCTCTCTCGCCAGCGGCGTCGGATGCGCCGCCGTCTCCGCCTACTGGCCTGGACGAGGCCTGCTCCACTGCGCCGTATGCGCAGTCACCGTCGTCGGCATCACACATGCAAGCACCCGGTAGCCAAGTGGTAATGTCAGATCAGCAGCTGGCGCAGATATTAGGATTGCTGCGCGCGCCAACTACTTCACCATTGGTAACCGCTGTATCAGGTAACTTTGCTTCTTGTTCTTCGCGCTTCGATGGCGGAAAAGGCAGTGATGTACTCGCTTTTATTGATGCAATAGAGACATATAAGGAATGTGTGAATATGGATGATAATATCGCCTTGCGAGGCCTTCCTATTCTGCTAACGGATCTTGCCGCAACGTGGTGGCAAGGGGTAAAACCTACCACGCAAACTTGGCAAGAGGCAATAGAGCTCCTTAAACAAACATTTGGTCCTCAATTACCACCACATAAAATTTATCGGAAAATTTTTAGTAAAGAGCAAACTCAGGAGCCTACTGACATATTTATTTGTAATATTAGAGCCCTATTTGCACAATTGCCTCCTTCGCATTTGACTGAAGAAGTTCAATTGGATATGGTATACGGTCTCCTTAGTAAACGGATTCGAGAAAAGGTACCACGAAGTTCTTTCACGTCTTTTTCCGAGTTATTGTCGCAGGCTAGACGGTTAGAAGAGTTAATGGATGAGAGTCGAGTCGAAGTCAATCGACCTAATCTGTCGCACAGTCAAAGATCAAAAGTTGCGTACAGTCAGAGACAGTGTATTACACCTGCCTCTTCTTCTTCCGAGTCTAATGAACCAGTTAAGGTACCAGTGATAAATAGAAATAAGTGTTCCTATTGTAAACGATTTGGACATAATAAAGACGCTTGTGAGAAGCTGTCGTATAAAAATCAGCAAAATAAAAAGGAGTCGATACCCCAGTTGACTTGTTTTGGATGTGGTGCACCGGGAGTGATTCGTTCCAATTGCGCCACGTGTAAAGGGAATAAACCAGTGGCGTCAACTAGTAGTGACTTTCATTCGGTTTCGGCGAGTGTGGACTCTATGGATTCGCGTGTGCGCCCAGTGATTAGTATAGGTATTTATGGCGCTAGTGGTAAAGTGTTAGTAGACACTGGTGCAAAACATTGTGTAGGAAGTATTAGCCTTAGAGCCCTTTTAATTAAGAATAGACATAAGTTAGATATTGTTCATACTGAACTTAGATATGCGGATGGTCGTGCATGTGCACAAAACGTTGAAGTGGCGCACGTCCGCGTAACATTGAGAGGGATAACGTTAGGTGTAGATTTTATTATGCTTCCTAATGCGACGGAAACTTTGTTAGGTATGAATTTTATACAAGACATTGGCATGGTTTTAGATTTTCAGCGCGGTATTTGGTATTTGAGATGCGATCAGACGCCCCAACCCATTGAATATGAGTGTAAGTCTTCGCCGCCTATTAATTGCTCTTCTTTAGGTCTTCGCGACGACGAAGGTTCCCACCTAAGCTTAGAGCAACGGCAGCGGCTCTCCGATCTCTTGAATGTCCATGAAGACATTTTTACTCCAGGGGGAGGACCGACTTCATTTGCTATGCACCGTATAGACACAGGGGATGCGGCGCCAGTTACTAGCCCTCCGTACCGTGTTTCGCCGGCCAAGAAGGAAATGATCCGTAGAGAAATAGAAGCTATGCTTGAAGATGGCATTATTGAAGATGCAGAGTCAGAGTGGGCATCGCCCGTGGTGTTAATACCCAAGAAAAATGGTGAGGTAAGATTCTGCGTAGATTACCGTAAGTTAAATAATGTAACCCGTACTGATAAGTACCCACTTCCCGTTATCGACGAATTATTGCAGAGTACCAAAGCGGACTGTGTAATGTCTACTATAGATTTGAAGGCAGGTTATTGGCAGACCATGGTTGCTCCAGAAGATCGTCATAAGACGGCTTTTACAACTCCGTTTGGGACCTTTCAATTTCGCCGCATGCCTTTTGGCTTAAAGAATGCTCCGGCGACGTTCCAACGTTTAATAGACCGGATGCGGTCCGGCCTTAATAACATTTGTGTATTGGCTTATCTGGATGACATTTTGGTGATCTCGCCAAATTTGGATCAGCACCTACGTGATCTTCAACAGGTGTTTGATCGTCTTCGTCTGTTTAACCTGAAAGCAAACAGAAGTAAGTGTGTTTTTGCTAGAGACAGGGTTACTTACCTGGGGCATGTTGTTTCTTCCCATGGCATTGAGCCCGACCCGCAGAAAGTTGAAGCCGTGATCAGCATGAAGCCTCCGACTAACGTTAAAGAGTTAAAAACGTTTTTACAAACCTGTTCTTGGTTCCGCAAGTTCATTCCGCAGTTTTCGGATGTGGCGCGATGTCTCACCGATTTGACAAAGAAGTCAAGACGCTGGCAATGGGGGGAGAGTGAGCAACGAGCTTTTGAGGAGCTTAAATTACGGCTTACCACAAGTCCCATTCTTAGACAGCCAGACTTTGAAAAACCTTTCGTCCTCCGAACTGACGCTAGTGCGTATGCATTAGGGGCTGTCCTTGTGCAAGGTGAAGACACTCAGGACGAGAGACCCATTGAGTATGCGAGCAGATTGCTAACCTCTGCCGAACGCAATTATCATACGACAGAGCGGGAAGCTCTGGCGGTTGTATGGGCTTTGGAGAAGTTTAGAGGATACGTCGAAGGATCTCCGGTGAAAATAGCCACCGATCACCAACCTCTGAAGTGGCTGCTTTCCCTGAAGACTCCAAGTGGTCGTCTGGCGCGATGGGCCCTGAAAATACAATCTTATAATCTAAAGGTAGAATACACACCTGGTAAAGTGAATGTGGTGGCTGATACCTTAAGTCGTCCGGTTCGTCAGCTTGATGAAGATAAGGCCACCACCTGCAACATCTGTCCAATTTCAGTAGACTTACCTCATCGTAGTTCCGAAGATTTACGGACAGCTCAACTCGAAGACCCTGAAGTAAAGAAAATACTTACGGCTTTTGAAGACGATGATGATGCTGCTGCGCGATGGGCAGATCGTGGTTACTATGTAACGCAAGGTGTTTTATTTCGCTTTGATCCATATGGGGAGTCTGAAGAACCACAATTAGTAGTACCAGAGGCAATGCGGGACGAGATCATGAAGGAGTTCCATGATGCCCCAACCGCTGGCCATTTAGGTGTGGAACGTACCCTAAAGAGGATTAAGGACAGATTCTATTTTACAAATATGAGATCATATGTTACTAATTACTTAAAAGCGTGTGAACTGTGTCAAAAGTTCAAACCAACCAATTTAAAGCCGGCTGGCCTGTTACAGACTCCTGTTCCGCAGCAACGCTTCGAAGTCCTCGCTATGGACTTGTTCGGTCCCTTACCCGAAGGAAGTAAAGGCGAGAAGTGGATTTTCTTAGTCGAAGATACTGCGAGTAGATGGGTAGAGCTGTTCCCATTGGTCGAGGCCAACGCCGAGAACTGTGCCAGAACGCTTATCGAAGAAGTGTTCATGCGCTACGGTTTCCCAAGACGAATTATCTCGGACAACGGTCCACAATTCGTATCTGCAGTAATGCAGAAGGCTATGCACGTTTTAGGAATACAACAAAATTTATCTCCGGTCTACCACCCGGAATGTAACCCCGCAGAGCGAAAGAACCGGGATATGAAACAGATGTTGGCCATGCTCGTAGACCCGGAGCACCGTCGATGGCCTGAAGTCTTACCGGCGGTGCGCTTCGCGCTGAATACGGCGCCTAACCACGGCACCGGACACTCGGCTGCCTACCTTACTTTTGCGCGTGAGTTCCGGTCTCCAGTGGATATAGTCAACGATTTGCGTACAATTGTTGATCAGGAAAACTACGTGCCTCAAATAACGCCTTACCTCCGGACCTTTGCACACCGCCTTCAGGAAGTGAGATGGCGAGTTGAACGTCAGCAAGAAGTTCGCAAGGAGGCCACTGATAAACACCGCCGTCCCGGCCCTACGTATGAGGAGGGTGACCTCGTCCTTGTGGAGAACCATCGTGTTAGTCAAGCAGCCAAAGGGTTTAGTAGTAAATTTGCTCCTAGGCGTGAGGGTCCCTATCGGGTCAGCAAACAAGCTTCTCCTACCACTTACGAGGTTGTAGATAAAGAACACACACCACGTGGCAAATACCATGTCAGCCTTCTGTCACCTTATGTTGGGAATACCGACGTGGTCGTCCACAGTCGTAAGAAGGGACGGCCACGAACCAAATCGACAGGTCCCAAGCCAGCCTCCATTGTTCCTGCTGGCTTGGAGGGGGAGGATATAGCGCGTAATACTTCGTCGACAAGTTCGTGCATGCGCGGTCCCTCTCCCCCCTGCACCTCCCGCGGTAGACGCCGGCGCATCCCGGCTCGGTTGTTAGAGTAGTCAGTGAGGGAATCGTCGAGTCAGAGAACAGTCGTGTGCGCGGAATAAACGTCTGTACGTAGAAGTGAGCCTGCAACCGCGCTACGTCTCGCATGTGTTCCGCTGACGTCCGCCACTCCGCTCGCGACCGTTATTCTTTTTTTTTTAATATAATAAAATAGTAATTTGCTAATTACTGAGTTGTAAATGATTGCCCTATATATTTAAATATAATGACATACTCGTACAATTTTATTTAAAAAATTACAATGTATTGTAAGGGACATACTCTAAAATCTTATTTTAATGTTAAACTTCTTTATGTGGATTTATATGTGGATGTATTTATAATACAGTATTTTCTCTCTTTGACTTTTTTTCTTTTAGCTATAAGATAAAAACGATCTTTACGGATCTTTTAATGTTCATACAAATATTCCTTTAGGAAACTGCTTAACTATATCTAGTATCTCCTTGACAGTGACTCCTTGCTGTGTGAAAGTAACTTGATTACCTTGCATTCATCACACAAAGAGACGTGTCGTAGATAATAATAACAAAAAATTGGTATATTTTCAATAATTTATCTAAAACAAAAATTACTTGATTTATTGAAAAGCAAAAAATATTTAACTACATATATGGAGCAATTTGCTATGTTTGAAGAAAATTGCAAAAACTTCAAATAATTTATATAATACATAATTATTACAATGATGTCACGGTTACTTTGATGAACCCGGAAAGTATAATTAAGAGTCATTAAAAGAGTATCATTTTAAAATTATATAAATTAAAAAAAGCAAAAAAATAAATTACAAAATGAGTAAATGAAGGCTTCACTAATCAGATTATTTAGATAGAATGTATCAGTGTTCCTCTAGTATATTATGTATGTATCTATATCTATCTATCTATACATCTATCTATCTATCTATAATATATATAAACGCGAAAGGTCATTCATCACGAAATCTCCGAAACTATAACACTTAGAAACTTGAAATTTGGCAGATAGGTTTCTTATAGAGCGTAGACATCTGCTAAGAACGGATTTTACGAAACTCGACCCCTGAGGGGGTAAAACGGGGGTTGGAAGTTTGTATGAAAGTTCTATGTTTTTGAAGTAAGATGCTTGATATTTAAAATGTATGCTCTATAAATGATGAGAAGGTGTTCAAATAATGTATCTTTAGAAATCAACTCCCTTTTGGGGTTAAAACGAGGGATGTAACGTTGACTCACTAATCACGAAATCTCCGAAACTATAATGCTTACAAACTTGAAATTTAGCAGGTAGGCTCCTTATAGGGCGTAATCTGTTGCTAAGAATGGATTTGACGAAACTCGACCCCTAAGGGGGTAAAATGGGGGTTGGAAGTTTGTATGAAAGTCCCATGTTTTTGAAGTAAGAGACTTGAAATTTAAAATGTATGCTCTATAGATGGTAACAAGGTGCCCAAATAATGTTTCTTAGAAATCAACTCCCTTTTGGGGTTAAAACGGATGTTACGTTGACCCACTCATCACGAAATCTCCGAAACTATAACAGCTACAAATTTGACATTTGGCAGGTAGGTTCCATATAAAGCGTAGTCATATGCTAAGAACTGATTTAATGTAACTCGACCCTTAAAGGGGTAAAACGGGGGTTGGAACTTTGTATGAAAGTCCTATGTTTTTGAAGTAAGAGATTTGAAATTTAAAATGTATGTATAGATAGTAAAAAGGTATCCAAATAATGTATCTTTAGAAATCAACTCCTTTTTGGGGTTAAAACGGGGGATGGTAGGTAGACTCACTCATCACGAAATCTCCGAAACTATAACAGTCACAAACTTGAAATTTGGCAGGTAGGTTACTTATAGGGCGTAGACATTCGCTAAGGACGGATCTTACGAAACTCGACCCCCGAGGGATAAAACGGGGGTTGGAAGTTTGTATGAAAGTCCTTTGTTTTTGAAGTAAGAGATTTGAAATTTAAAATGTATGCTCTATAGGTGGTGAAAAGGTGTCCAAATAATGTATCTTTAGAAATCAACTCCCTTTTGGGGTTAAAACGGGGGATGGTAGGTTGACTCACTCATCACGAAATCTCCGAAACTAAAACAGTCACAAACTTGAAATTTGGCAGCGTAATATATATATAAAAGAGAAAGGTCACTGACTCACTCTTCTCGAGAACTCAAAAACCGCTGGATGGTCCATCCATCCAGGATAGACATAGATGAAATTTGGCAGGGAGGTAGATTATAGTTAGTAGACATCCGCTAAGAACGGATTTTATGATATTCCACCGCTAAGGCGGTTTAATTGGGGTTGATAGTTTCTATGAAACATATAGAGGAGGGTCGGCTTAAAGGAAAATAACCGCGTTTGCAACTCTATGTGTTCAAGAAACATTTATATTGATCACCTTTAAGTAGTACAAAAAAAAAATTTTTTTTACAATATCCAACCTTTACGTTACTAGAATACTTTTTTATTTACCCCTGTCGTCACGGAGTCACGGAGGAGGGTGCGTTACGCTATTCCGTGGCATATATTTACGTAGAACTATATTAAAAACTAAATTGCATGCAGTATATTTTAAACACATTTACACTACAATACTATATTATTACTACATTATTTCATACCACAATTCTGACGAATTCAACGAACCATTTGGTTCGACGCGACGCGCGCTTCACGCGGACGTAGTCGCGGGCAACAGTTAGTGTATTATAAAACAAAGTTCCCAAAAATGTATGTGATCAAGAGAAAGGTTTACGAAACGGTTAAGGCGATTTTGATGAGAGTTGCACTGGAAGTTTGCTGGGAAAACTTTGTAACACACTGATTTCAACGCGGGCGAAGCCACTGGCACAGCTAGACCTATAAACCTTCCTCTCGAATCACTATATTTATTAAAGAAAACCGCATCAAAATCCGTTGCGTAGTTTTAAAGATCTAAGCATACAGACAGCGGGAATCAACTTTGTTTTATACTATGAAGTGATTAACAAGTAAAGGTATTTAGAAAGTTGAAACAGATTCATCTAGAATAGACATAGAGTTTTGATCAAATCATATGATTTTTTTAGCAAGATTAATTTTAAGCAATTGTATGGATAATAAACTGTAAGAACTAGTATTATACTGATAGGCTACAACCTATCGCAAGGATAAACAAAATATTCAAGTAAGGAAGCTCCCAATCACAAATTAGTTTTTGTAAACTTTCAAGATACCAAATACAGATACATATTTTTTTCTATTTTATGATTGGAGTAAAGTAACATTTATGCCAAATTTTTTGTAAATATTATTAGCTATACTTACTGTATTAATGATATATATAAACTTGCTGCCCATAGCGCTGTGCTTAATATTTCAAGTCTGTCCGCTGTCACTGTTGATAGCTTGAGAACGCCCACTTCATTGAGCCAACATGCTTTTTCAACTGGTAGAAAGACTTGGTCGACCATATTTGCAAGCACCCCTAGGAAGGCTGCAATTTTTGTAGATTCCTATGCAAATAAACATACATAGGTATACTTTATATTTTAAAATTTTTATTAGTTTTTGCGCGCGACTTTGTCTGCGTGGAATTTAACAAAAAAGGGATTTTTCAGTTTGCAGAGTTATAAAATAAATAAATTTCTAAAATAATAGTAGCCTAAGTTACTCCTTATAAGATCACCTATCTGTCAGTGAAAGTCCCATAGAATCTGGTCCTGCCATTTCAGAGACTAGCCGGAACAAACAGACAAACAGACAGACAGACAAAAATTGTAACAAAAGTTATTATTATATATGTACCATGTACACATTCATATGCATTTAGTAAAAAGTAATTATCTTAATATTACAAACAGACACTCCAATTTTATTTACTTGTATAGATTATTGTTTATATTCAAACCTCAATTATTAACTTTAGATAATGAGTATGTTTATGTTTCAACATTTTTTACATTTACTGTGAATTATCAATATTTTTTTAAAACCAATGTAATTATTATAATAACAAAGATATGAGAATGTTAATACGTAACTGCATCTGATAAAAAATATTTCAAGATAAGGTAAATCTATTTTATCTAATAAATAAAATTCTCGTGTTGCGGTGTTTGTAGTTAAACTCCTACGAAACGGAATTCTCATGAAATTTGTGTGCATATCGGGTAGGTCTGAGAATTGAACAACATCTATTTTTCATACCCCTAAGTTATAAAGAGGGGGAGGGTTAAGAGGGTTAATAAAATATTATGAAACTTTGTGTGCATATGGGGTACATCTGAGAATCGGCCAACATCTATTTTTCATTCCCCTAAGTTATGAGGGGGGGGGGGAAGGTTAATAAAATATATGGCGAAACAACATGTGCGGGGTCAGCTAGTTATCTTTATAAAATTATAAGTGTATAGAACTAACATAATTCATCTAAATACATCCTTGACTAAAGGTAGCCTATAGCAAGCCATAATGTAAAATTTTATAGCGTACATCAATTCTATATCTTTAAATTATGGAAAGAAATTTTAAAATCAGGACAATGATTTCAAGGTTGATGTACAAGCAAACCAATCTTTCACCTTTAAAGGTTGATGTACAAGCAAACCAATCTTCCACCTTTATATTAGTATTTAAAAAGCCAACAGTGATACTTACATGTCTCCCAAAGCCATAATTATATGTGTGTCTAATCATAGGTATATCATCGAATAGTCGGAGCATCAATCTAGCACTGGAAAGTCGGGAGCCAGCTGCCTGCCATGCCTTCTCCCCTTGTACACAACCATACAATTTGCAAGCATAGCATGCGAGACGGACAACCTATAATATAACATAAAATTTTAGATGTTATAAATTCAAAGTGATCAATCAACATGTAGTTAAAATTTTAAGGAATTCAAAAGAATACTCATATATATTACAGAATTGTAAGATTAAAGAAGAACTATAAATATAAGAGAATTTTTTTAATTAAATTATTTATAATCTGTTTAATTACTTGTTACTAGAGTTTTAATAAACAAAAAAAATATATATATATATACTTTGAGAAATGTTTAATTGGTTCTTAAAAGTGTATTAGGAAATAAAGACTTCATAGATCAACAGGTTATTGACTGATATTTCTAGTACAATACAATTTACATTAAAGCTGCAATATTTCCGCATTATTTACCTTGTCGCGCCCGTTATAACTATCTAATAGTTCACAAATATCGTCCACTAACGATGACATTGTAGCGCAACTAAATACTGTATCTTTATTTCACTGATAACTTATCTAGTGTCACTAAAAAATCTGTAAGTCCAGCACGTGCGAACATGCAGATTATTACTTGATAACTGCTACATTTCCCCATTCTCCAAATCTCCACGACAACTTCGTGGACCTTGATATCGAAAGGATAGCCAACGCACAGCTGAGCGGTGGACAGAAACGTCATTTCATAATGAAATTGTCACAATTGACAAGTTATCTAAAATAAGTGTATTGCAATACAGAAATATTTTAAAGCTAAGATGCCAAGCAGAACACATTGCTATAGCAGTAGGCAGCTTTCTTTCTGAATGTCGTGCAAAAGTAATATTGGGATAAACTAAAACTCAATTAATTTACCAACGTTAGAAATAAGGCATTTGTGATTTTTGATCATTTTAATTTGGAAAAACGTCATTTTGACTTTGTCATACATGACATTGGCGAATTGAAAGTAAACAAAAGTAAACACTTCTTGTATTTTTTAAAATAATTAGTTCTTTGATATGATATAAAATGACTAAAACATTTTCCATTAATGATATTCCTGAGTTTTCTAAAAAGGAGCGCATAGTTGTCGTGGGCGTTATTGGGAAATCACCTTACCGCTATCCTAATAAAACAACACCTCTCATACCAAATGTACAATGTAAAGAAGTAAGAAACTTTTTATTACAATCAAATTAAGTCTATTCTTACATTATATAGTTGAAGAGTCTATTTGTAAACGCACTAATCTCAGAATACGTACGAATTTATCAATCTTAGTATTGGGAATTCTATTTACTGAGAAATTTATTATAATTATCCTTATTGCATACACATATAAATCTCTAAAATATTTAATTTATTGTAATTTAATTATAAATATTATTTTAATGCGATACATCTGTTATGATAGATTTTTAGTAATACCCTACATTGAAATTATCATTAATTAATCAAAAGTAAAATATTTTCATTTTAGAATGGTATAGAATGCCACTGGGATGAAAGAAAAGGTATTTTGTATCTTCACGCAGTAACTTACCTGGACACAACGAGACTGGTGTCTTTGGCTAAAGACTTGGATGAGAATTCTGATAGTACAGTAAAGGATGCAGATGCAGCTAACTGGTTGGTGGCATCTGGGGAACTGGCTATAGAGTCATGCAAGGCTTTGGCATTGATCTTCCACCTTTGTCATATAGTGGTGTTGTCATCTCCAACATCTGTCTTTGATCTTGGTTATTTACAGCTGTTTAAGGCTATTGCTGGATACAGGTATGCAATACTAATATAACAAGCAAGAACTAAACAGTTGCCTGTACTAATATTATAAAAAGATTTTTTTATTTGTGATGGATAAAGTCGTCAAATATTGGACTGATTTTTTATATTCTTCACTAGAATGCTACTAATGTAGCAGTGATAATTCATCGAGTGACATAAAAAGTCAAATTAAGGATTTATTTATAAATGTAAATTAATACGTGAAGCAAAAACTTTGTACCCTATTATGAAAATTGTGTAGATTGAGGAGTATAAAATTTCGTACACTTATCGTTTATATAGAAAAGGAGTGCTGAATGCTAATATTTTCTTAAAATTATATATAAAAATATTTTAACTCAACAAAAAAAAAAAAAAAACATTACACACACTACCATGTATTTGACATACACATGCATATTATACTCTTTTGTTGGTTGTCAAAGTCTGTTTAATTGAAAAATTTAAAAAAGGTTCTTTATTTTCATTACTTTTTTTTCTTTAATTTTATAACTTTAATTTAAATTTTTTATTATGGTCGAATTTTGAATGACCTATTTTTTACATAATAGCAAGTTTAAAAACAAAGCAATTTCCATACAACCAGAATAATTATTAAATAATTGAAAAAACATGATTACCATTCTCTTGTTTGTGTTTAACAGCTTTTCAATGGTATATTAAAATTAAAGTGATATAGAACATGCATTGCATGTTTATGTGTAACTATCAAACAAACACTACTACTACTTTACAGGGCCGAACTAGCAACTGAAACTGCTGAGGAGTTACAGTCATCCGGAGCAGGAGGTGCATGGGAAACACATGGCCGACCATGTTGTCCTCGGCTACTGTTTCATTTTCGCCGCGCCCCCACTCCATTGAGGAAAGCACCAGCTGCACTCAAAAGACTTGAACATGCAGTCGAAGATCAAATATACTTTATTCTTAGAAAATCAAGGACTATTACTAATGTCTGGTAAGAATATTTTATTTTATGAAATTTCTATTGCTTTTTTTATCACAAAGAAAAATTAGTCTATTGGCATTAAAATAATAATGAGTGACACTCTCTATATGGCTTACTTCAGCTGATCAATTTGAATGTGGTATTCTAACTTCTATTTCTTCTTCTGCTGTGTGGCTATGGCAGTAAAGAATATAGCCACCCCCTCTCTTCCCGTGGGTGTCGTAAGAGGTGGCTAAGGGATAACACAGTTCCAAAACCATCTTGGAACTTAAAAAGCCGACCAATGGCGGGATAACCATCCAACTGCTAGCTTCAAAATACACAGGCCGAAGGCGGTCAGCAGCGTCTTCGGTGCGACATAGCCAGCCCTGCGGTCGCCAACCCGCCTGCCAAGCGTGGTGACTATGGGCAAAACACATGAGTTCACTCCATTTTTGGTGCGAACTTGTGGAGGCCTATGTCCAGCAGTGGACTGCGACTGACTTACTGAAATTTAATTGGTCAAGGGGCTTAGCTAAGTTAAAGTAATGAGTTATTATTTTCTTCATGTGAATGGACTATAAATATAAATTTGGTAAAGCTTTAGATTAGGAAAAACCGAATTTCGGGACCGTGGGGGGAGGGGAGGGAGGGTGGGGAACGCTACCCCTGGTACCACTGTCACACCTCAGAATCCCATGGTTATGGAGATATCCATTGTTAAAGTTTTGAGGTTAGAAGAAGAATTTCGAAAGTTAGAGGAACGCTTGGCTCCCTCCGCGCCTCCGCGGCATAAAAAAAACACTCTAGCGGTAGGACAGACCAAGACCACGTGGACAGTGGGGTGCTCCGATTCGGTTTTGGGTATTTTTCGAATTTCTAAACCTATATTCTAGCACGCAATGTTACTAATTTTATTAGAATATTATGTCTGACGCGTTATTTTGTTTAAAAGTGTCGATTTGTCACACAATGCAAACAATACGAGCTCAAAGGTATTATAATAGCTTTAAATTCTTCTTCTAACCTCAAAACTTTAACCATGGATATCTCCATAACCATGGGGTTTTGAGGTGTGACAGTGTTACCTTGTATAGATTCCCCTACACCCTCCGCCCTCCACAACCAAAAACCCCATAATTCGGTTTTTCTAATTCGGTTTTTCCTAGTCTAGATCTTAGCCATAAATTTATACTGAAATCTAAGAATATGTGTCAGTTAAAAACGAAAAAAAACCGACTTCAATTACATTGTAGTAATACAACGTAGATCGACCAAAAAATAGTCAAGTAACTACGCGTTATCAAAGTTTACTCAAAAAGTAGTTATCCGATCTCGATAAAATTTATATGTGACCACATGATAAACATCAGCTTTCGATTAAATTAAAAATTATCAAAATCGGTACACCCAGTAAAAAGTTATTGCGAATTTTCGAGAGTTTCCCTCGATTCCTTTGAGATTCCATCATCAGATCCTTTTTTCCTTATCGTGGTACCAAACTAGGGACTATCTATAGACTATCTAGGACTATCTACTTTCCAACGAAAAATTTTTTTATCAAAATCGGTGCATCCAGTAAAAAGTTATGTGGTATAATATAACGTAGGTCGACGAAAAAAGCGTCAAGTAAAAACGCATTATTAGATATAACTCGAAAAATAGTTGTTAGATCTCAAATAAATTTAAATGGGACCAAATGACATACACCACCTTTCGATTAAAAAAAAAATTGTCGAAATCAGTCCACCCGGTAAAAGGTCCGATGTAACATACATAAAAATAAATAACAGTTGAATTGAGAACCTCCTCCTTTTTTGAAAGTCACTTTCACTTGGCTACTTTTTTATATTCAAACATATATTTACGTGTTGTACTTATAGTCTTTTTTAATTTTTTTCAGTGCGAAGTCATTATTTGCGATTCCTAAAAACGAAGAGTTTGTATATATTAGCGCTGAAAGCGACAGATATTGCGCACAAGACGTCAGCTCTCTTATACGTGGGTTAGTACAGCTGTGTGCGGGGGCAGAGCCCGAGGGGCCTCCACAGAGGAGCACCTTCAGGGAATTTCTTCAAGGTCACTTGGATTTAGCATTTGGAGAAGGTTTTGATGATAATGTCGGCAAGTATGCCATGAGCACATCGTTCTTTGAGGTGAGTATCCATATTTGATTACTTACTACACTGTTTATGTAAATTATCGTATTTGAATCGCAGACGTTTTCTATTTTAAAATTAAAATAAAAAATAACTTTATTCAAATAGGTCTCAAAAGTACGTTCGAGAATTTAAGTGATTATTATTTTTAAAAGTAAAACTAGCACCCGAGGCCTACCTACCTACGGACCCGTTGCATTTTTATTATATGTGTTTATTATCTGTGTCGTAAATGAGATTGGCGCCAAAAAGAAAAAATAATTGTCAGTGGCTGCGATCATCTTTCGAATATTAAATGGTTTGAAAACTCTTTAGTGTTAGTGGTTGTCCCGCAAATTTTCGACATGTTTCATTATTTTTTTGAATGTAAGGCCATCGGCCCATCTGGCTGGAGGGCGTCCAACACTACTTTTGTCATTATTTTTGTTAATAGACCTAATAATTTGTAATTGAGTGCAACGCCCGCCTGCAGCTGCCGAGCGCGCGCTCGTGGCGGCTGGCGGCGCGCGCGCTGGCCCCCGTGTACCTGCGGCCGGTGCGCGGCGAGCGCGAGCCGGGCGCGCTGTTCGACGCGCTCGCCACCGACGTGCGCTTCTCTCAGGCGAGGTGCGCCAAGGTAACACCACCAATACTTCAACTTACGCTAAACTGCCGAGCGCGCGCTGGCCCCCGTGTACCTGCGGCCGGCGCGCGGCGAGCACGAGCCGGGCGCGCTGTTCGACGCGCTCGCCACCGACGTGCGCTTCTCTCAGGCGAGGTGCGCCAAGGTAACACCACCAATACTTCAACTTACGCTAAACTGCCGAGCGCGCGCTGGCCCCCGTGTACCTGCGGCCGGTGCGCGGCGAGCGCGAGCCGGGCGCGCTGTTCGACGCGCTCGCCACCGACGTGCGCTTCTCTCAGGCGAGGTGCGCCAAGGTAACACCACCAATACTTCAACTTACGCTAAACTGCCGAGCGCGCGCTGGCCCCCGTGTACCTGCGGCCGGCGCGCGGCGAGCGCGAGCCGGGCGCGCTGTTCGACGCGCTCGCCACCGACGTGCGCTTCTCTCAGGCGAGGTGCGCCAAGGTAACACCACCAATACTTCAACTTACGCTAAACTGCCGAGCGCGCGCTGGCCCCCGTGTACCTGCGGCCGGCGCGCGGCGAGCACGAGCCGGGCGCGCTGTTCGACGCGCTCGCCACCGACGTGCGCTTCTCTCAGGCGAGGTGCGCCAAGGTAACACCACCAATACTTCAACTTACGCTAAACTGCCGAGCGCGCGCTGGCCCCCGTGTACCTGCGGCCGGCGCGCGGCGAGCACGAGCCGGGCGCGCTGTTCGACGCGCTCGCCACCGACGTGCGCTTCTCTCAGGCGAGGTGCGCCAAGGTAACACCACCAATACTTCAACTTACGCTAAACTTCTGCATTTTGTTAACCGAGTACATAATAACTTTGTTTGTTATTAAATAAAAAAGGAGTGTGCTTTAGACCACACGACTGAAGTGAAACTTCTGTAGCTCCATCTAACTTATATCTCCCTCTCAACTTCCGTTCGCCTCGCCTGATCACACTTTTCGTAAAGCTTTCGTGGGCGCTGAAATTTTACACCAAAAATAGATTTCAATTTAATGAATGGTTTGTGTACTGTGTTGCTACGGCACCAAAGAATATAGCCACCACCTCTCTTCCCGTGGATGTCGTAAGAGGCGACCAAGGGATAACAAAACTCAAACTCAATTTTGCTGAGAGTCATATATTAAATTTAGAATGTTTAGGCGACCCAGATAAAAAAGAAAATTTACTGAATTATAATATCATCTTCCGTAGAGGAATCGACTGAAGTCATGATTCTTCTTTCTGTGATACATTACGATAGTGGCCGTATCCGGCTTCCTGGCCGTATCATTGACATCCCTGGTTTAGAGTGTAAAACTGTATATTAATTTCATTAAAATTTTTATCGTCAGGATGGCCGAGCGGTCTAAGGCGCTGCGTTCAGGTCGCAGTCCACTTCTGTGGGCGTGGGTTCGAATCCCACTTCTGACATATTTATTTTATTTATATAATTTATTTTTTCGTTATATTTGAAAGTAAATTTATATAATAACGTTGTTGTATTGTTTTGCACTAACTGACTGAGACTAATTAAGTTAAATGTTTTTTTGTTTCTTGACCTGAAAATAATTATACTTTCTCCAAAACATATTTAAAAATAATTTATATTTTTATTCGAAATTCACTATTTTTCGTCCATTGTATCTATAAAGTATATAAGGTAAAAAAAATACTTGACTAAAACAGTCAATATTATTAACTTGAAGTTCTCTAGAAAAGGAGTAATTAGGAAAGTAGTATATTAGGAATAGAATAATTAGATTTATTTAGCCTATATTAAATTATATATATCGCTCTTTTACCGATAAAGTCGCCTTTTTAAATCTTTTTTCTGTGTGTGTTTGTATTTTGGTGTACAAAGAATAAATAAATATTTACTATTACAGGTGTTACCAATAGCTCAAGCTTCTTATGCTGAGGGCTTACCGCCTCATTACTCTAGTCAACACCATGCACATAAGGTGAGTTTGTTTTCATATTTAAGGCGATTATAGAAAAAAATCTGAACTGTTTCTTTTGAAGCTTGTATCGAAGGGAATATTTTGATATAATGTACAGCAGGATAGATCCTGCTCAAAATCTTAGCCCGTCTCGGGAAGTCGTAATCCAACCGTACAGAAGATTACAGCTAAATAATACTGCTTTCAAGTAATGTGTTACTGTGATGAGGAAGGTGGTCAGAGCTCTTGGGGAGAGTCAGGAGTAGGTCGGCAACGCGCTTGCGATGCTTCTGATATTGTAGGCGTCTATTAGTCTAGTCAGCAAGCTCAAAATCGTGATAAATAGAGGTAAAGCTCCTTAAAATATGAGCCAAAGCTCCTTAAAATATGAGCCAAAGCTAATTCGATTCAGAATGACGTTTAGAAAAGTGGGTCGGAAAGACTTTCTAGCACGCGAAAATTGCAGTTATTAAAAAAAGGATTTTTTTTTGTTAATAACTTCGAAACTAATATCAGTTAAGAAATTTTAAAAAAAAGCTCCTTAAAGAAAAGGAAATTTCCAAAAAAAGTTTTAACTCCCGCTGTTCTATCTCGATTATTTATAATTTTTAATTAACGCTGAAAATAGGCCTCCGCGCGGCCGCTAAGGTATACGCCAAAACGAATACGTCTCATTTTTTTTTGTGTATTTTATACACTTAACGAATATATTCTCGTTTGATAAAAGTTTTAAACTCCAATTTTTAACACATAGGGCTATTATTAAAGTAAAAAAAAATCCCGATCCTCTTCATTGCAGATAGTAAAAAATGCTTAAATCTCTGTAATTTTTTGCTTCATAAAGCCATTCTTATATATTCTTATATACGAGTATATATAGATAATTGAATCACTTTGCTGAAATTTTTAAAAATCATGTATTTTGCTGAAGTAAAACTTCTTTACGCACACTTGACTTGGGGAGGGCGAGGCGAACGGAGCAAGAGAGAGAGGTGCGAGCACACATTTTCTTTCTCTCTTTCTCTCATTGTGCCAGTTACGTTTCGTATATTTAAGACACAGTGCTGGTCTATTGTGCAAAAGTTTTACTTGAGTCGTGTGGTCTAAAGCACATTCGTTGTGTCGTTGACTTGGTTTTACGGGATAGGTGAGCGTGGCGCTGGGCGTGGTGGAGGCGATGGCGCGCGGCCCGCTGGCGGCGGCGGCGCGCGCGCGCTTGCAGGCGGCCTGCGGCGCCGTGTGGCGCTCGCGCCGTCTGTGCGAGGCGCCCTCCCTCACCGCGCACCCCTGCGTCCACCCGCAGCAGTGAGTGCTTACTGACTAGAGCGGCCTGCGGCGCCGTGTGGCGCTCGCGCCGTCTGTGCGAGGCGCCCTCCCTCACCGCGCACCCCTGCGTCCATCCGCAGCAGTGAGTGCTTACTGCCTAGAGCGGCCTGCGGCGCCGTGTGGCGCTCGCGCCGTCTGTGCGAGGCGCCCTCCCTCACCGCGCACCCCTGCGTCCACCCGCAGCAGTGAGTGCTTACTGACTAGAGCGGCCTGCGGCGCCGTGTGGCGCTCGCGCCGTCTGTGCGAGGCACCCTCCCTCACCGCGCACCCCTGCGTCCACCCGCAGCAGTGAGTGCTTACTGCCTAGAGCGGCCTGCAGCGCCGTGTGGCGCTCGCGCCGTCTGTGCGAGGCGCCCTCCCTCACCGCGCACCCCTGCGTCCACCCGCAGCAGTGAGTGCTTACTGACTAGAGCGGCCTGCGGCGCCGTGTGGCGCTCGCGCCGTCTGTGCGAGGCGCCCTCCCTCACCGCGCACCCCTGCGTCCACCCGCAGCAGTGAGTGCTTACTGACTAGAGCGGCTACTGGCTAGATCTAATTTAATTTCGCTAATATACCTCCCATGTATACTCAACTGTAACAAAACGGAGACCTTGAAGTAACTCCCACTTCACCGCTTCCAGTGACAGCAGTAAAGAACACTCGTCGGGCGTGCGCTACGTGAGCGCCTGTAACTGCGGCCGTACGAAATGTTCGCGAGACGACCCGTACACCGTGAAGAAGGCCAACTACACCTTCTACGTGTACGCGGCAGAGGAGTGCGGCGTGTGCAACACCCTGCAGAGCATCGACTTTCCTGTTTTCCAGCCTTCTACCCCTAGCTTTAGGTAAGAAGTTAGTATGTTAGGTTTCGAGTTATCTGTCGGAGTTTCTCTGGCTTTGTGCCTACTTCGAAGGTTTTAGAACAATTTGCGGATATTTCGAGGTCCTCGTTAACCCGTTAAGTGTAGGCATTTTGCATTAGAAGAAACACAAAAAAACTAATTTTCGAAGGTTTTAAGGAATTTGTGGATACTTAATAGTCGTCGGGGTTAAGTGTGGGTATTTTGTATAAGAAGAAATACAAATAAAACTAATTTTTGAAGGTTTTAGATAAAGGAGAATGATACGATTCCATACATTCTTGGGCCAAAATGTAATGAAATGAAAATGGTATCAATTAATGCATTTAGGCTTATTGCTTCCTCGCTGAAAATTATCTATATTTTGGCTATCTGAGAGTGGAGTTATTAAACTTTTTGTAAAAGTGAGGTTATGTTACAATGTCTATAAAAAACCCGATCACTAAGTTCTTGTAGCATTAATATCTGTTATATTTAGTCAAGACTGTTTGAAAACTCACTACGAATATTGATATACACTTGAAACCATAAATAAATATCAGGAATGGGCTCAGAATGCATTGGAAAACAGTAAACACGAAACGAGTGACGGACACAGTATTATTGTTAGTCAGCTTTCAAAGCTGTCATTAAAAATATGATTTATTTTAAATCGATATGAAATCGATAATCATTTTGGTTTATCAGATATTAATTGATATTGTCCATATTAATGTAACTTTATTTAAATGCACTTTATTGTTTACAGCTTTAATTGTGCATCTAAATATCTTGAATTAATTAACTAGTGCAAACCTTTTTTTTTTTAATTCTGTAATCGATTATAGTTGAATCGATACCCAAATAATTTGATGAAAACTATCTTTCTCAATTTTCTCCGTTTCTAGATTCAGAATTGAGCTGATATTTTATATTTTAAAATAAAAAAATATGACCAATTTTTTAAACAATATCTCTACTCATTACATTTTGGCCCAAAAGTCCCATTCTCCTTTGCGGATACTTAGAGGTCGTCCGGGTTAAGTGTGGGCATTTTACATTAGAAGAAACACTTAAAACACTAATTTGCAAATAATTTTGTTAGTGTCCTTCGCAAAACTGTTTTGAACGGAAGTTGTGTTTTATTTAGTAGAAGATGCTTTTGCCCCACTTTTGGCACTAGGACATTTTTAAATCAACAGTATTTAAATTATCAACTTAAATTGTAAGCACGTATGTACCTTAAGCCAAAACCAACCAAATGGTCGTTATTAATCCGGGCAAATAACCAATTTCAGAGCCGCGTCAGTCAAATCCGCAACTGAAGAAAATGGTGCTGACAACAAAGACGCCGCTGACGAGGAGTCTCACGCGGCGCTGACGTCACCATCGCGATCGTGGTCACCACCTGACGAGTTGTCACCAGGCTCGGCAAGAGAAGGTGATGGTGACGATGATGACGATGACGAAGACAATGATGATGGTGACGGTGACGAGCCGCCACCCTGTAACGACACTCTTGAACTCGTCGCCGTACAGGGAACCACAAATGGTTAGTTGACTGATTTTTTTTTGTATCACAAACTAGCTGATCCCCTGAACTTTGGACCACTATATATTTTTTTTTGTGTAAATTTAAATTTATTTTGTTTATTTTCTTAAATATAAACGTTGTTCTGATAATAACGCAAAAAAAAATGATGTAACTTGATGCTGCCGTTCGGAGCTTATGTAAAGTTGTGAAAGTTTTGTCATAGCCCATTTGGACGGCTTGATGCAGTTGACGCAATCGCATATATTATGCAAATTTCGTATATTATGGCAAAGTAAAACTGAATAAATGCTAGGGATATATTATAATTTTCATTCAGAACATAAATTATAACACATACAGAACTCCCATTTTGAACGACAGTATACATAGAAGCTTTGTATTTTAAAGTTAGATTTTTAAGAATTAAGCTCATGTCATATTACGTCACAGAGAAATCAATAAGCCGACAACCGTCAACGACGGAGTACCTACCAGGCATGCTGCATACGGGCAGCCCCGCGGCCTTGCTCCCGGCCTTTCCAAGCTGGTCACTACTGTGTCTGGGTTCATCCTCGCTGTACTCACATAGCGCCGGTCTACCCGAGCACTTACAGCCTGGTTTTCTACCACATACGAACTACTTGTTGCCGTGGGACTGCGCTGTCCGTCTCGAATGGAGGCCCCGGCCGCGTCGCCCGCCGCATTCACACGCACACCTGCACCCACCACATCCTGCACATCCTGCGCCACTCACCGTCAAGATCTTCATCGGCTTCGAGTACGAGTGCCCGCGTGGACACAGGTGACCGTTTTTTCTTTTTGTTAGGAATAGTCTGCAAACGAGATTAGTTTTAATGTATTATATGTTGTACCTAATGAGACTTTTGAGAGTAATCGAATGTTTACAAAATAAGTTATGCCCGCGATACGAAACTAAACACTAATATGTACATTTTCATTGCACTTTATTTATAATTTTATTTTAGAGTTCAATAAAAACTGAGATAATCTTATGCTTGTCATGGATTTCTTATCATTTTATCACTTCGGTCTTGGCCACTCAAAAATGTATGTAAGATGTAGTGTAAATGTAGTATGTAAAGTGTAGTACCTTTACATTTGGTCCTTCGAGCCGGATATTCTTATGTCGTAGCAGCTGACATTGAAAAGATATTTCGACAAATATGTCATGTCAAGGATAACGACCAGTGCCCACAAAGTTACTAATTAAGTTAATATAAATTATACGATTGCGTGGTAGGCAATTCACCATAGCTTACACAAAGTATTCGTGAAGGTATAAATACGATCGAATGCTGTAGGTTCATGATGTCGTCCCCGGACACGGTGGTGAGCGGCGGCGGCGGCGGCGCGTGGACCCGCGAGGCGCACGCGGCGGGCGCGCGGCTGGCGGCCAGCGACATGCCGCTGTACGCCGCGTGCGTGTGCCGCGCGCACGCGCCGGCGCAGCTCACGCGCCTGCACGTGGTGACGCCCAAGGCGCCCGTGCACGTGACGCTGGCGCCGCGCGCGCAGCCGGCGCCGGGCGGGCCGGTGTTCACGCCGCAGCCGGCCGGCGGCGGCGCGCTGCGCCTGAGCGCGTCGGCCTACTGGCTGCTGCGCCTGCCCTTCGTGTACGCGGACGAGCGCGGGCCCGCGCCGCGCCCGCGCGCCGCGCCCGCGCCCGGCCTGCTGCTGGCGCCGCTCTTTGGCCTGCAGGAGTGAGTGCGCGTCTCGATATCCGCCGCCAGTGGCCGCTGAAGGCTGTATCGATCGATCTTTGTTTTTAATGATGACTAGCGACCCGTCCCGGCTTCGCACGGGTGCAATGCTGACACTAAATATACTACAGGATGTCTTTTTTTATAGCGTGAAGCTAGCTTATAGCATGGTTATTAACAGAATAACAACAATATTCAAATATGCGTCGTTAGATTACACGCTGTTACAGAATGCGTTGAAGAAATAAAGGTTCACTGCTCGTTCCCCGTAGGTGATAACGTGATAATATGTAGCCTATATGTTGATCAGACTTCTTAATAATATTCATGCCAAATTTGAAGTAAATCCATGCAGTACTTTTTGAGTTTATGGACAAACAGACAAACAGACAAAAATTCTAAAAACTATATTTTTGGCTTCGGTATCGATTGTAGATCACACCCCAAGTATTCTTTTAAAAAAATATACAATATACAGTTTTGAGTTTCCTACCATTTTATTATATGTATAGATGACCCAGTACATATGCTTGATAATACATTTACATCTTATGAGCAGTTCTATTACAATTAAATTGCGTCCAGACAATTTAAACATAGAGAAAAGTAATATACCTGAAAAATGTAAATTAGTTAGCAGTTTATAAATTGAGTAGGTAAGTTAGTTAAGGTAGTTCTGCAGAAACCGTCCTGTAATTGTAAATTTAAGTTTGCTTATTTATAATCGCGGCTATTTGTAACACGACGCTTAATTTAGCAAAATTTCATTTTTAAGATAATATTCTAAAAATGTCAATATATTTTGCACAAAAAATACACGCGATTTTTGGGTAGGGTTTAAAGTTGATGAAAAATGTCACGTTGTTAATGGACGATTGATGCATTCTGTTGAATTGGACCAGTCTGTAGCCTCTCACTGCTGATAAAGAACTCTTTCTCTATACAAAAAAAAGCTTAATATGGCTCCACTGTACAAATATATCTGTCCTGACTAAATATTGAATTCGTGACCATCTGTGTTAAGGTGACTGCAAGTACCATTAACCAAAAAAATCATTAATGAAACGCCTAATTACGCTGTCTATTCCCCTAGTAGTGGACCACTATATTAGTCCTGTTTGCTCGTGGAGTTATCACAACGTCACTAGTGTCCAATCCGATTATGTAGCGTACTCTAGTGTGCGTACCTATGACGTACCGTGTCCGTATTGTGGATAATCACGGTCGCACGTAACCGATCTTATCATAAGAGCGTCTCTAACTTCTCAATTCAGCCTAATACAATCCACTGCTGGACATAGGCTTCCACAAGTTCGCGCCAAAAATGGTGTGAACTCATGTATTTTGCTCATAGTCACCACGCTTGGCAGGCGGGTTGGCGACCGCAGGGCTGGCTATGTCGCACCGAAGACGCTGCTGACCGCCTTCGGCCTGTGTATTTTGAAGCTAGCAGTTGGATGGTTATCCCGCCATCGGTCGGCTTTTTAAGTTTCAAGGTGGTAGTGGAACTGTGTTATCCCTTAGCCGCCTCTTATGACACCCACGGGAAGAGAGAGGGTGGCTATATTCTTACTGCCGTAACCACACAGCAAAATTTCTCAGCTCTGACTTCTATATTTAGCTATTATAAGCTTCGGTAATCGCTTACCATCAGGTGAACCGTACGCTTATTGTATAACAGAAACTTACCGACTTAGTTGTATAAAAGAAAGTTATGAAAGGTGGCATGATATTGCATTGCCGTTGTCTATCAGTTGATTGTTGTCCAGGAATTTGATATTCCAGATTTTTTCTAACAAGCAGCGCATGTTTCGTACCCTTAATAAGGTTTAAATGTGGATTGCTTGACATTCATTCACTTAATAAGCTAACTTCTGGATCTATGAAGTAAAAATTTGGAACGTAGGCATATTTAAGTAATACTAGTGGTCACAAAGAGGTCGAAATTCGACCATAATTAAAAATTTAAATTAAAGACAACAAAAGATAAATTTAAGCAGACTTAAGCATTTAAGCAGTAATCTATAAAATGATATATAATTTATGTGAAGTAATTGTGAAGTTTTTTCTAAAAAGGGAGGCAAACATCTTAATATTTTATATATATATATATATATATATATATGATAATATATAAAAAAATTAGAAAAATCTCTTAGTAAAGAGTTTAAATATGGATTGAAAGTCTGTATGGAATTACGTGAAAATTTATATTCAGGTTGTTAATTAAAGATGATGTTTTATGAATTACACGCTTCGAGTGGTTAAAATGGGGATGAGTGGATAGGAAAAAAAGTTATTTCAAGTTTAGAATATGTTGTTTAATGAGATGATTGTCTCAATCAAATTAAAAGTTATCGTTAGATTATTACAAAATTATAACTGTTACTACCACCACTAAGCTACCACGGGTATAGAAGATATAGCAAAGCAAGATATAGCAAATTCGTAATTGTATATAATAGTATAAAGTTTAAACTTAGCGCTAAACATCAGGTAACTCATAGGCTTTAATTTTTTTTACATAATTTATTTCAGCGTAAACTGTTCATATCAACATAATTTGAAGAGAATTATATTCTACCCAAAAAATCTTACAAATATAATTGTATAGTTTTAAATTTTTTGTTTTTCTATTAAGTTGTAATTAATTAATCTTCGTCTGCCATCCTTGAAACCTACAAAAGTATAGTACAATAAATATAACATTCTTATTATTTTCAGGGCCAATGAAGCAATATGAAAAAATTTTGGACAAAAATATTGGTCACCTGACGGATACTGACGGTCACTGAACGGATCCTTCGTTAGTATTAACAACTTTTCTGTATGATTTGAGACAAAAATATACTTGGAACTTATAAAATAAAATGTTATTATTATAGAGTATATTTTATTTTTGTACCTATTTCATAAATATCCAAACTTGAAATATATTTGTGTAGTTGTTAAAAGCTATATTTTTTACTACGATGAAAAGATATATTAATTAGGTTTGCGTTGGTCATTTTTGATTCTTAATATTTTAGCACTTTTCTAAGAAAGTTGAAATGGCCAAACATCGATATTATTGACAAATATGTATAAAAAATGTAATTTTAATATTTTATTGACATTTATTAAATACTAGCAGCCCGGACAGAATTCGTTCTGTCAAAAGTTAATGGTAAAAATTATTATTTTTTTAATTTTTTTTTTTTTTGTCTATAAACCTCCTGTGAGCCTTAGGAACATACAAAAAATAAATTAGCCCGATTGGTTGAGCCATTCTTGAGTTATGCGTTTAGCAACATTATTTTTTATTTATTACTAGCTGACCCGGCGAACTTCGTATCGCCTAACACAAACTTTATCGTATGGTATTAAAGTTCAAATTGATTTTTAAGTATTATCACAAATCTTTTGTATGGGAGTATAGAAACGTGTTGTTTTTAGACTTTTTCAGGAAGTTTAAAATTATTTTTTTTTTTTAGAATTTTTCTCTCCGTAAGAACCATCCTCGTACTTCAAGGAATATTTTAAAAAAAGAATTAGCGAAATCGGTCCAACCGTTCTCGAGTTTTGCGCTTAGCAACACATTTTGCGATTCATTTTTATATTATAGAGATATATAGATTTATAAAGTTAATGGAAATGAACATTTCTATAAGATTTCAAATAAAAAAATACGCCATTTGACTACATTTATGACTACTTTTCCGATTTTTACCGCCGATGAGATAATTGATTGGTTTATTAAATTCAAGATTTTATCAATTACAGAAAAAAAACCAACATTCTTTTTCTTTTAATTATATTTATGACCTATATAGAATATATATGACTCAATTATTAAATTAGGTTTTAAAATGTTTTGTGTAAATAAAAAATACTTAATCTAAACGTTTGCATTTTAAAAATTACAATAAGATAAATTAAAAATACATACATTTATGATATGATACATAAATAATTAAAAATTGTCAAATTAAAATAAATGGAATCTCACTTGGATTGAGTGTTTTGGTATTTGATGCTCGACATTTTCTAATCATATAAAAATTCGAATAAAACCCATTGCACACATATAGAAATATATTTTAGATTAAAGAAAGACGTTTCACAAACCTCAAAAGCAACAAATACAAAAAAAAACAAAGGTAATAAATAAAAAGTAAATGAAAACAATTTCATATACAACATGGAAACTTTTCTGACATTAAAATTCCACGCATGCGCCCTCTATGGCACTATCGACCAATGGCCGTTGAGGCGGGAAGTAAGAGTCGGTTTTAGTTTTATTAATGTATATCTTAACCCCAAAATTCCTAAACCAAGCGGTGTTTTCACATTAAAAATCGTTAAAAGAATATTGGTTGTTTTAAAAACTAATTTCATTTACTATTAATTGAAAGTAAATTTTAAAAAGTAGTTAAAAGGGGGCGTGGCTTATAAAAATTTTGAAAGTGGAGGGTCCTCCCTCCCCTCCCCGGGGAGTGGTGCGACTTCGTGCTTCGCTGCGCACCGGCTCGCCGGTAGTTGACGGTGTGCTACCGACGAGGCAACAAGTCTGTACAGATTTTGGTCCGCTCGCATCGTATCAAGTAACTTTGAAAAACTTTGCGGCAACTATGCCGCTTTTACATCAGGTAATTTTTTTTTTCATGTTCTAATATTTTTTTTTTGTTTAAATGTATTTAAATTTTGTTGAAAAATATACTCCTAGCGGTGATGTAAAGTATGTTATAAAGTCACACTACCCTACATAAACAAATATTAAACTACCTCCCTTTTACAAATTTTAATTACAACTTTTTCCAGTTGAAATTTAAAGGTTTTATTTAATAAATATGGTAATTATCAAACAGGACAATAGTCGCGGTGGCGGTGGGTCGCGCGAAAACCGTCGCTCTTTGGCGGAATTCTTAGGCCTCGATACCTCTCAGCTCGCCGAAGCAGCAGCTCCGAGAGCAAGACCAAATGTAAGTTCCAAAATTTTTTACTTTTTATTAACGCTTATATTTTTTTATGAACTATATATAACGTATTTTTTTAAACTTGCATATTGCCTTATGCTTCTCAAATACTTTTTCAATTTCGAAGTCCATTATCGGTGCAATAATACAACTCAGTCGCTTTAAAATAAGGGTTTAAAATGGCAACTGTTGCAACAGACATATCGTTCCGAAGTTTGTTTTTAAATGTGGGTAGTTTTGCGTTGTTCAGTTATATTGCTATACGCATAATATCTTCGCTATCATAAACTTAGTCCCATGTTGGGCGCCAAAATTAAGAATTATTTTTGTAGTAGGCTTATTTATACTTGAATTGCGTCGTTTTTAAGAGTTAAAATTATTTCATCTTAATTCGCTTATACTGAGTGCATCGTAAAAACGTCCCACTTAATGCATTTGTATGCCTTAAGGCTCGATATTTGAGTACAAAGCACTCGACAGTTTTATTGTCCGTTCATAATGTCCGTACGACATCCGTTTTGATGCCAGTTAATGTCTGGGAGACGGCTGCCAGCTCCCCTATTAATGGGCGCGCCGTGCCAAATAATGCACCCGCGACCAGCCGGCAGCTTGCATTAGCCCTGGATTTCAGAATTTCTTAATACTCCCATATATAATCAGCACTGAAACGCGAATTTCTAAAAATTCGCTCGCGTACACCAACAAAAGCTAAATTCAGATCGTAACTCATGTCTTTTATATTAATATTTCTTGCGGGTAGTTGTAAAATATAAAATCGCAGACCCTCGCAACGACTTTTCAAATTTATTGGTATTTATTTCTGAATTTGTAAATCCCATGCCAAGTTTACAGAGTAACATCGGAATATTTTTCGCTTGAAAATTACTAATATTGGAAGAATTGCAAAGTAAAATTTTTATAAGCCTTTTTTGTATTTAAAATGAGTAATTTTTCGTTATATTAAGCAGTAGTACTTGAAATATTTTTCAATATATCTAAACAATGTAATGTATTTTTACTCGCATCTTAAAATTTCAGAGCTGTCCTTTTAAGTGCTGTAATACAATCTCATTTTAATAGCTTTCACGATCAAATTGTTCATATTCGATGATTTATACGATGTGCGCAGTTTAATGGCGCCAATCCTATTTCTTTTTAATTTTATTAGCCGTTTATTTTCTTAGCATTCAACGAAGGCCTAATAAATTGTATACTGAATTTTTTTCTTTTTGGGATTGAAACTTTTAGTAAAAATTAAAGAAACTACGATTGACTCCAGAAATACTTTATCGAACTGTTTCTAAATGTAGACGGTAACGTAGTGTTTTTAGATTACGTTTATTTCTACGTATTGGTCGTACATATTTATTAGGTACTCTTGCTATTTCGACCCAGGGTCACTAACCTTTCCTAATACACATTTTCTAACGTAGTTCAAAATCAAAATATGCTCTAAGATTAGCACGGTCAAATAATATATTCGATTTTCTTTAGAATATATTTAAAATAAAATTGCCATTTATTACCGGTCCAAGTATCTAAGGATAGTAGTACTTTTATATTGTTATAAAGGCCAATCCTCTCTTAAGTCACAGAATTAGTAACCTTTATTTTGTTATGACCTAATTACATCGCTTGGATATCGACTTGTCTATTTAAGGACTAGAGGATAATACCTATCTTTGCACTGTTCATTTTAAGGGCTATAAATGGTTCACTTGATAACATTTATTGTAAACATTAAATGTTTATTGAATGTAGGTGTGTATTTCTTTCAGTGACAATTTAATTCTGGAATCAAATGGGTAGGTCCCTTATTATTATTAAGCCTTTATTGCTAACACTATATACATGATTTATCATTTCATAGCTAAAATTAGACATGCAAATTAGAATTTATAGCTTTAAAAGTAGAATATAAAAGTTCATTATTAACATTAGGTAGGTCCAGGGATGTGGTTCTTAATATGGAAGCAAATGTAATTTTTAATCTATCGTTACTTCCGTGAGTTAATCGCTTCGCTAGGGCGAAGGTAGTTTCCTAATTGAAGCTACGACCTAATTTATCGCATCTTCACACTGCGCTTATTTCCATCGGTTGATTTCAATATTCTATTTATACATGGCTGTAAAGCGTTATAAAATTTTTCGGATGAAGTGTTATTAGCAAGTTCTGTTAAATAATTCAATTTGAAAATCATGTACTATCGAAATAAACAAAAAGGGTGTAATTTTTGCGCAACCTTTGCCTTCTGAATGTTGTCCGAAATAACCTCCAGCCCTCTATTACGAATGGCAATACATCTAAACAATGTCCCCTCCGACTTTAAAGGGTCCATATTACTAGACAATAATAATTCAACCAGACAAGGACAATTAGGTACCTGCTACGTAAAAAAACCGTCGCCCTCGCAGTTTGAACTAGATCTCTGAATTAATGGCACACGTGAAAGTAATTTAAATATTAAAAACTTGTTTATTTACCCTTATTTAATATAAGATTTATCTTAGAATAGTTTCAAAAAAAAACTCGATAAATTTTATTTGTGCGAACACTATTTCCTATATAATAACTTTTACTTTCATTATTGATGCTTTGCCAGCCAAATATTCACGACTCGAGTACCGTAAAAAGCGTTGATAGCTTCTTTTAAGTATAAACAATCTATCGACGAGTATGCCAGAACTTAATCGGTAGTCGCCTTGAGTAAAGTCGAAACTTCTGTATCACTTATTTGGCAGACTTCTGCCGAACCGGCTATTGGCAGGAGCTGGCAATTTAATATTATTTGTGTCTGGCTTGCCAGCGTTACTCCCGTTCGATCAGTGACGCGAGAGGCAATTGGAAAATTTACGCACATTCGTTGATACAAAAAAGGTCGTTCCTTGATTAATCAACTTTCTGCTTGTGATTAGTGGATCTACATATGTGCTTTACGTAGGAGTAGTTTTGATAATTTTTCGATTTTTTATTATTATTTCTGTATAAATTGTAAATAAACTATTAAAATTAAAATCTTAATTAGATCTGAATGGCGAATATACCATTGGAACTAATTTGCAAAGATAAAACCTATTTTCTGTATGTATGCCGTCAGTCTAGACGAGCTGGATTATCATAATATATCGTTGTTTTTCCTTTACCGTACACGATGAAGTCGTTTTCTATATGAAATGGAATTTGCTAGATAATATTAGATATTTTTTCGTCTAATAATCGTCGGTGATAATATATAATATGTAAAAATAATTTAAAACATATATATACGCTGTCAGATCAACAGAATCAAGTGCTTTCGTTTCGTTCAGTTAATAAGTAAAGCGAGCCATTTTCAGTTGGTTTGTGAACAGGAGGGTGGTGACGAGTGGCGCTGGGAAAGCCCTAGCAGCCCTGAGGCCGCACAGACTCCGCGCACACTTGTTCCGCCAACATGCTTCCCGCCGCGGCATCCTACCGCTTTTGCCAGTTACAGGTAATCTTGAAATCAAAATAAATTGTTTCATGGTAATTTGATTTCATTGTATTAACAACCGCTCTTGTATAGTTATGCGTGTAGTCGCCTAAAGCATCGACTGTTTGCGGGTTCGATTCCCGCACGTTAAGCCGTCGGTCCCGGTTATTATAAATACGTGACAGCGATCGTTACTCATAGTAGGGAACATATCCGCCAACCCGCAGTGGAGCAGCGTGGTGAGCTCGAAGCGTTTTCCCACACCCACATGGAAAATAGCCCTATGCCCAGTTGTGGGATTTTACAGGCCGAGTTGCGATCGTACTTTGTTTTATTTGAAAATTGTTTATTTGAAGTCAGTCTAAAGAAAGTCTTCAACTGGGCTGTATTTTTTGTTCTTTTGACAGGATATACCGATTTGTAATAAATCTATTTTTTTTAAATAGAAAGCTTGTTTGTAATATGGTCCAATCAATTCTATAGAGATAGAACTATGTTTTTAGCATATTTTCAATACGCGTAATTGGCAGGTTTTACTTATGTCTTTCTCGTATTACTTCATGTGATTGAGGTCTGATTTTTTTTTGTTTTCGAGCAAAAACACCATTGCAGTGATGAAGTCTCCTAAAAATCGCTAGGAAGGGCAAATGACATAAATTGTTGTCCTGGCTATCTTTATCTGACTGTATCTTGTGAAATATATATATAATTTCTTAAAACCAAGAAATTTGTACCACAAGATAATTAGTTAAAACTGGTCCATTGTTGCAGCGAGAGCGCGCGCCCGGGCGGCTGGGGCGACTCCCCCGGGCAGGGGATAACGGACCTTGTGGCTTCCTTAGTAAGTTTCAGTTTTCTTTAAGTCGGACACAAGTAAAAATCGGGATTTAATGTATAATTTAACTTTACAACTTTGTCGTCCCGTGTTGGTAAATTTTCATTAGGAAATGAAATTTGACATAATGATTTCTTTTGCTTATGTTTTTATATACGTCGTTTTTAAATCGGATTTTATCAGATAAGTCCAGTGAGGTTCATGTTTCAGAAGGCCTTGGCGATGCCACCGGCGTCTAATTCGCGTTCCAATGCTTATCAAACTCGACTCAGTTGCGATGGCTTGGAATCTGTAAGTACAATGAGTATATTTGGGCACGTTTGAATAAAATGGATAAACATATAATATTAAAATGACAGTATTAATGATTGATTTTCATATTAGGTAGAGCCGCCGTGGCCGCCCGAAGGAGCTCGTGCGCAACCGCGCGAACAGTCGCGAGCGCTGCCACGCCGTGCATCTTTTTGTACGTCATTTTTTTTTAGTTTTTAGTTTTCTTGTTAGTCCACGAAAATTTTTCTCTATTCCACGCTGAAGTATTGTGAACAATTATACTTTTTTTTTTTTTTTTTTTTTTTCGATATAGACACTATTTTATTTAATCAATTTATAATGGGTATAGAAAACTTCTCAAAGTTGCCAAAATTTTCTTGGTTGGAAATTTAAGGAAATTGCAAGTTAAGATCAGTAGCGTCCTAATCAGAGTTCCACAGGTATAAATTCCATCTTAACTGAAAAAAAAGTATATGGTCGATATATATATCATAAATAATGTTGGGTCTGGTGATGTAGGTGGTGTTGTAGCGGCGGGCCGGAATGGTGGTGACGCGCTCAGCTGGAGTGGTACGCTACCAGCTCGCTGTTTGGACCCTAGCGGTGGCTTCTCTGCCAAGGTGTTTCTGGGTGGTCTTCCCTGGGACATCACTGAGCAGGCACTCATGCACGCTCTGCGACACTTCCAGCCAGTGCGGTAAGTTTCCGCTACTGAACTTGCTACACGGAGTGGCTAAATTTAAGATGTTCATTTTGTATTCATAAAAAATGAAACTCTTAAACTAAATTAAATTACTTTAAATTAAACTCTTAAACTTTATTTCTGATTTGCATTAAATTGTGAGAAGAAATTCTTCAAAAATTTTTATTTATCCCGGACCCAAAAAGTGAGCAAATGATGCATATTCAACTAATCTAGCGAAGCATCTCTAACGAAGACATTCTTTCTGGGCTAGATAAAACATTTCATTGGACTGAATTTTTCGTTAGAAATAAAGCGCAAGAGGTGGTATAATATATTAAAAGATCCTTCTCAAAATGGTCACCAACCACGCCTCTTGGCAACCATTTAGAAGACGAACGTAGTTCTACTTGAGTATGCCTTGCCCCAGCGTGGAGTGGCCGGGGCGGGGCGCGGGGGGCGGGGCGGCGCCGCGCGGCTACGCGTACGTCACTCTGGAGAGCGAGCGGCGCGTGCGGGCGCTGCTGGCGGCCGCGCGCCGGGACGGCCACGACTGGTACTACCGCATCGCCTCGCGGAACATGCGCACCAAGGAGGTGGGTGCAGCTTTCTTGCTAAATATATGACCCAAAGATTTTCTAAAACGAAGAGTCCTCCCAACAGTGCCAGTTAGAAAGTATTCATATTCTGTAACGTTTTATTTTGTTGAATTTGATTAACTGTTCTATACAGCGCGACTCGCGGAAAAAAATCTTGAGCTTTGATAAGATGCAAACTTTATCCCAACCATATTGATAGAAAAGGCCAAAAACTGTCCAAAGTTCGGTAATGGTTAACTTGTTTATGGAAGCAATCTTGGTCCCCTTTACATTAAACGCGTATCGTTAGGCTAGTGCTAACCAAAATGACGCATGGAATGAAAGTGCGTGGTGGCTCGCAGGTGCAAGTGATCCCGTGGGCGGTGGCGGACTCGAACTGGGTGAGCGGCGGCGGCGCAGGCGGCGCGGGCTCGGTGCGGCTGGAGCCCGCGCGCACCGTGTTCGTGGGCGCGCTGCACGGCATGCTCTCCGCCTCCGCGCTCGCGACCATCATGAACGACCTCTTCTCCGGCGTCGTGTATGCGGGTAATCATTTGCTACTTCTAGTGGCTTTAATCCAATCGGGTCAAACAGAAACGGGAGTAAAGACCTCTACCGTACGATCGTATTCTTGTTAAGCGTGGTTTTATCTCGTTATTCTTCCAAGTTTTGAGCTTATAATCCACCTTTATCATCCTACGATCATCAGTTCCTTCGTATCTCCCAAACTACTTGTAATATTTAAATAAATGGGTATCATTTGAACTTATCTGTGTAATGTCTTGTTATAAACTATATGGTGTCACACACAATATGTGGCGCCCTCGAAAGAACATATTGCGCCTTACTCAATTTTTTTTCGTCTTAATATGCTACAGAACATGACTAATTTGTCTCTAAAAGTAATGTCTTTCCAGGAATCGACACTGACAAGAACAAGTACCCGATAGGTTCGGGTCGCGTCACATTCAATAACGTTCGCTCCTACGTGCGCGCCATCTCCGCCGCGTACGTGGAAATACGCACTGATAAGTTCACGAAAAAGGTACTTTCGGCTTTCACTATTGTCGTAAGGGCGTCCTTTTCCGGTCCAACCTTAGCCTTCTATATTATCGTGTACATAGTAAAATGTCATTTTTATGAATTACAGGTCCAAGTCGATCCCTACTTAGAAGATTCGATGTGCTCGGTGTGTAATCTTCAGCAGGGACCATATTTTTGCCGCGAGCCCGTTTGTTTTAGGTAAGGAAAAAAAAATTCGAATCTTATTCCGGTTTAGTTTTGTTTAAGTCGTGGTCTTGAACGTGCTTCAAACTAAGTTTGATAGCACTATTATATTGGAATTTGTTCCCATCTAAAAACTCATATTTAAGGTGTACAAGTACTGAAAAACATAGGTTATATAGAGCTTTTAAATAAATCCAAAATCTTCTTGACAAAGAGATGTGACGATGCCAATAACTAAAACCGACAAATTTGTTACTCAATGTACTTCGAGTTTGATAATGCCTAAACTGCAGTGGACAAATCTGTTGATTTGGCTTTATATGTTCCGATTATTTCTCAAAATTTGTCGTTAATTAAGCTTTTTTTGTTCCGACCATTATTAAGTCCCAACGGTGGACAATATTGTTAGTTCATTAAAAGCTTGCTCGATTGTTTCTTACGGATGTGCCCCAGGTACTTCTGCCGCTCGTGCTGGGCCTGGCAGCACTCGTCGGAGGCGCACAAGCCGCTCATGCGCAACTCCAAGAGCGCGCAGCCGCCCGCGCGCCACTCGCCGCCCGCCGACGCGCTCTACAACGGCGGCTTCGGCCTCGTCGGGGACGGTGAGTTGCGAGACTTGACTCCTTGACGGTACCTTAAGTCTGGTGATGTTAGTCTTGGTTACTGCCCAAAAAGTTGGCAATAAAATCTTCTGTTACCAAATATATAACATAAAAGATTCTAGGATTTCTCGCAAGGTTCAAGGGTTTCTTTTTCTCCTTAACCGCCTTTGTACACTGTTTTATTTTTATTTATTTTTTTATTTGTAATATGTTATTGTGTTGATTGTTGTTGTGTACAATAAAGAGTATCTATCTATCTATCTTAAACGCCAAACGTGGATAAATTTCAAAAGTTTACTCAAAATTTAGCGATGACTCTTTGAAAATTACCCTGCTGAATGTTCCAAATAAAGAACGATGGATTGTATGGAAAGTTATTGTAAAGTATTGTTTAAAACACAACAAGGAGGGATTTATTCCACATTAAATTTTGCGAAATAGTCAATATCCTATTTTATATGTACCATAAACTTGACAAGTTCACAAATTCTCTTGGTGATAGTTTTGTAAAGTTAATATAAATCTTTCCAGCGACACCATCCCCCACGGCGAGTGGTTGCGAGGCGGCGGGCGAGGAGGGCGGGGGGTGGGCGCAGCCGCAGGCGCGCTGACACCGCTCTACCGAGTAACAACACCCGGCAGTTGTCGAGCCGCTATTGAGTTGGGCGCTTTGTCAGCCAGCTTCGTTTAATTATATACTATGATTTGTTCTCGTTGATTATTATAATTTATAAATCATTTGATTGTTATCGTTGTTCATTTAAATTAGTTCGAGATAGATTTTGCTTGACAAAATTTATTGTATTATTTTTTGTTAATCGCTTTTGTACCCGCAAAATTAAGCTGTTATTAAGAGACTAGACTAGTATACTGTGCCTATAGGAGATTTTAAACGGATTTTTAAGGTGCCTGTAGTGTTAGGCGATATTCGCTGTTACTTTTAAAGAAACTTTTTAAAAAACCGCTTTTAAATCGGGTAATTTTTATGGGAATTTTAGGTGAAACAAAATTAAATGTTGATTTTATCTTGAAGTAGCTTAATTGATTTTAGAATGTACAGTACAATATATACTGTTACGAATAAATTAATTTATGATATACCTTTCTTTTATTTCCTTACCTCTTACATAAAAAAAAACTATGAAAATTGTAAAATCTATTTCATATTTTTTTTAAAATGTGATTGGTAATCCAAACTTAATACAGCAGATATTAAGTTTTAAAGTCTGGAGTTATTCCACTGGAGAAAGTCTTTCTCCCAGGTTTATTTCATTCTACCACTCTTTTCAACTTAATGCGGACTAAAATGTGTTGCCCGTATCTAAAAGTCGGCAATTTGACTAAAACTAGCATTAAGAATTTAAGACTATTTACTCTCCATCAGTTTTTACTGAATTATTGATTACAATAGTTCTTACACAGACAAACCAAAAAGAAAATTAGAGGGTTAAGTTGAATTTTTCCAATAGTGTAGCCAGATTTTATCAGTTTTCAAACATTGAGTAGGAGATATAAACATCTTTTAACCTAGCGATCATCTTTTTTTTTGTGTGAGTTCATTTACCATGTCAGTTTAGTGTTATTTTTAGAAGAACTTGTTTGTCCAAGATGTTACTTTAGTTCCAAATATGGATTCGAATTAAAAAAACGGCAATGTTTTATGTAAAATTTTGCTGTGTAAAGTAACGTTAGGGAGACTTAAATGAGTATCTTTAGGGATGTCTAATATCCAGCGTCTGAAAATGTCATCACTTCAGCCTATCGCAGTCCACTGCTGGTCACAGGCCTCCACAAGTTCGCGCCAAAAGTGGCGTAAACTCATATGTGTTGTCCATAGTCATCACGCTGGGCAGGCGGGTTGGTGACCGCAGGGCTGGCTTTGTCGCACCGAAGACGCTACTGCCCGTCTTCCGCCTGTGTATTTCTAAGCCAGCCGTTGGATGGTTATCTAACCATCGGTCGGCTTAAGGCTGTAAGTTCCAAAGTGGTAGTAAAACTGTGTTATCCCTTTGTCGTCTCTTAAGCCACCCACGGGAAGAGATGGGGCGGCTATATTCTTGTGGCTATATTAACTGCCGTAACCACATAGCTGAATATGTAAATGAAACAAAAATTTTCTGCGCATGTTCATAAAATAACTAGACCCCGTGGCGTATTTTGTGATTCAGTACTCTAACTCCACATAAACAGCGTATGTATTAAAGATTAAAAAATAATTGATTAACAATTTTGTGGGTCGGTTTCGAAGGTGATAAAATAGGTACACCCAGTAAAAATTCATGCGGATTTTCGAGGGTTTCCCTCGATTTCTCTGAGATCCCATCATCAGGTCCTGGTTTCCTTATCATGGTACCACACTTAGGATATCTTCTTTCCTACAAAAAAAAGAATTATCAAAATCGGTTCATAAACGACAAAGTTGTCCCCGAACGTACATAAAATATATATATCATCATCATTCATCTTAGTCCGTCTATTGCAGACGATTTATACAGTGTCAGACAGACACTGTGTCGCCGAGGTCACTCTTCAGGAAAACGCAGAGTTGCCTAAGCTCTGCGCCACCCTCTCGACCTCACTGGCCCACAGGAACGACGAGTCGATACGTGTGGAGCCAGTTCGGCTGCAGGAGTCTTTCGCATTTTAGAGCTGTGCCACGAATGCTTGACGGAGACCCCATTCTGGGTTTCAAATAAAGTTTTCCTTCTCCAGGACCCTGATGATTTTGAGCCAGGTCAAAACATAAAATGATACAAAAAAATAAATGGAAAAGTTTTATTCAATACTCTTACAATTAAAAATGTACACTGTACAAATTAAATGCAACGAAAATTGGTGTTATACAGTTCTTTGAAAGACTTCACACATGATAAGCTTATAAGTACACATACATATGATTGTTTTTCTACACGTACAATACACGTACAGTCATTATTAGTGTTTAATTTTCATTCTAATAGTAATAGATAATCGTAACCATAGGATATTCAGATTTTTTTTCATTGTTAACAGTAATGTTTTAGTCGAATGTTTCCAAAACGAAACAATATTTGCTTATTGATATTGTTAATTTGTTATATATCTATATCTATATGAGTATATCTATATACCATTAGATTCAATACAAATAATAACGATTTAGCTTACAAAGTATAGAGTGTTACTATGGTTTGGGACTATCATAGATCTTAAAATCGTAATATTGAAATTTTAAAAAAATATATACTGCAAATAATATATAAGTTGCCTTGCAGTTTAATGTTACAGGCTGAATTGGTCAATCATCTTCTGGATATTAGATACTTATTATTAGTGAGTGATCTACTTGTACAAAATTTACGTAAAAAAATGAATGAAATTGGATGTTTGTCGTCTTCCACCATTTAACCGTTTGTGCTGAAACTCGGTAGTCGGGCAGTTGAAGATATGGTCTGAAATATTGGGCATAGTTTATCCCAAATTGGGATTTATAAGGGTGAACGTGAAATTGCCAGTGTATAATTCAGTCGAAGCTCATGCTCATGTCGGACAGTTCTCTATCGGTGAGATCACGTTCATTTGCTTCTTGTTCCGGCGGCGGACCCAATGTGACAGCGGGGAACGGAAACTGGGGTATTTCTTCCTCTGTTCAAAAGAAATTTAGACATTTTAACCATTATATCTTACAACATATAAAATTTAACATAAAATAAAAAACGTAATTTAACAGGCCATATTATGTATTTTTTTTAAAGTTCAAGGCCAGATTTTGGTATTACTTTAACGATATTATTTAATAAGGTTGCTCTGTAAAAAAGTTATTGTTTTAAATGTAGGAATGTTTCTAAATCCGGGTAAAATATATGTGTACATACATATATGTATACAATAAAGAGACTTTTTTATATATTACAATGGTGGCAAATATGGGTACGGTACTGCGTTAAATTGTAGCCGTCTGCAATATGCAGAGCAATGAAAGCATGTTGCCGATTTTCCTCAGGAGCATTGACAATCTTAGTCAACACTTACTACTTGAATGCAGATTATTTGGCTGTGGACCTTATGGAGGGGTGAGGTACTTCCTCAGACGAGCTATTTCAAATTTTGAATAAGACGTTTCCTCCTGTGTTCTACCTTAATAAATAGTTCTATCAAGCGTGTAGACTTCATGTCCAGTGGAGTAAAATAGAGTACTGTTGAGTGTGATAGAAGGTCCTGAATACGAGGGTACTCTTTGTGCTCTGGCGGTAGAGAGTGTAGCACAAGCATGAACAGCGCTAGACACAGGCCGGAGGCGGTCAGGCACAGGTAAAGTGCGCTAGAGTGTAGTAGAGTGCGGTAGAGTGCGGTAGAGTGCGGCTACCGGTGAGCGCGGCGTCGAGGCGGTCGACGATGGCGTCGAGCAGCGCCAGCGCGACCACGTCGTCGGGGTTCCGCGCCAGCGCCGCGTGCAGCGCGTCGGCGGCGTCGCGCTCGCGGCCCAGCAGCGCCAGGCACAGGCCGGAGGCGGCCAGGCTGGCGGCGCGCGCGGGCCGCAGCGCCAGCGCGCGCGCGTGCCAGCGCAGCGCCTCGCCCGGCCGGCCCAGCGCGCGGCTCGCGTGCCCCAGCGCGTCCAGCGTGGCCGCCCAGCACGGGCTCAGCTGTCGACGCGAACGTACACTCGGTTTATTATATTTTTAGGTCACTTATACAATAATGACCTTCTCGATGAGTTGGTTAGGAAAGTTCTATGACTATTTGACTTCCGTTTGGATAAAAATTTGCATATGGAGCTACGTGTTTAGTCACGTCAGTTTTGGACTCCAATTGTCACAATAAACACCGGACGACAGTAACGTTTCGACCACCACGCGAGTCTCGTCGTCCGGTCGGACAGGCCCGCAGCCCCATGAGAGCGCGGCGCACCTGGTCGGCGGGCCCGGCGGCGGCCAGCGCCCGCAGCCACAGCGCGCGCGCGGCGGCGGGCCGGCCGGCCGCGAAGGCCGCCGCGCCCGCCTCGTGCGCCACGTGCGCCGACGACACGCTCCGCGCGATGCGCTCCCAGCCCTCGCCCGCCTCGCCCGCCTCGCCCTCCTCCCCCGCCTCGCCCACCTCGCCTGCACCACCCTGCGCACGAGCGATCGAAGTATAATAATAAAAACAATTCTTTATTTGTCAGAATAGGGTATACAGAAAATTTGTTGCTAGAATTCGGAAGCAATTTATTGCAATAGACTGACTAATTTATTAATACATTTATTTTATATTAAGCGAAAAAAACTTTTTTTTATCGTTCAACATCCACGGACTCGTAGTTGCCCGTGCATTGTTTTAAAACATAATTCTAGTATTTTATTGCTTTTATAATCTTTCTATTATATAAAAACGAAGATTCCATAAAAAAACCAATACTCTTAAAAATTAGTGGAGCAAATGAAGTCATAAAACTTTCCAACCTCAGCGTTTCCATGCAGGGCCGCGGCTCGCGTCATGAACCGCTCACACATGCTGACGTTGTTGAGTAGGGAACACTCCACGCCCACATACAGCGGCGGCAGGTAGCAGCCCGGCATCAACTGGCTCGCCTATACACGAGACCGACCCCAGTTAAGAAATATATGGTCTAAATTAAACGATTTGTACGTACTCGTAAAATGAATCATATTTCAATATAGGAAACTAGGTTTTAGATAACATTCAAATTGTCGTGATGGGGAAGGGTCAAGGTCATGTTCCAGAACTGTGGATATCGCACTGTTACCATCAGTCTATTTTGAAGTCAGTCATATTCTAATGGCGGACATTTATTTTACGATTTTCTAGTTAGACATTTTTCATTTCATACACACTGTGAAGGAAACGAACGCCCCGTTTAAGCGTAAACATCACACTCGTGATTCTAGTGTTTATATTTTCGTGGCAGATAGATAAAAAGGCCATCAAATTTTGGAATAGCTTTCAGTCAATGAAATCAATCTTAAGATCTGGAAATGAATAGTTTATTTTTTAGACAAAGAAAAAAACGCTAGCTGTACGACCAAACACTTAGGTGTTTCAACACACCTAAAAAATATCGCAAGCGCACGGCCTCGAGTTAAAGCTAATTAGGCCACTGCCACGCATTTCACTACAGTAATATTTTACCGTTCCTACAATCGGAATCGGCGCTCAATCAACATTAATAACATCGACGGACTTAATAAACATTTTGAAGCCATATCGCTTTGTGAACAAACATCTCAATATTAAAATACATTTCACTAAGGCTCCGGTGTTCAGAATGCACAGATCGGTACCTTGAAGTAGGCGGCCATGGCCTGATCGTGCTCGTTGTCGGCCGCGAAGGAGTGCCCGTAGGCCAGCCACACGCAGCCCGCGCCCGGCTCCAGCCCGCACGCCTTGCCCAGGTAGCGCCGCGCGAACTCGCTCTTGCCTACGGTACGCGCCCGCTTAGACGGTGTGGCTGGTGTGGTCGGGTGTGGTCGGCGTGCGAGTGCGTAGCTGAGTGCGTGCGTGTGGGGGTCGGAGTACGTGCGAGTGCGTGTCTGAGTGCGTGCGTGTGGGGGTCGGAGTACGTGCGAGTGCGTAGCTGAGTGCGTGCGTGTGGGGGTCGGAGTACGTGCGAGTGCGTGTTGAGTGCGTGCGTGTGGGGGTCGGAGTACGTGCGAGTGCGTAGCTGAGTGCGTGCGTGTGGGGGTCGGAGTACGTGCGAGTGCGTAGCTGAGTGCGTGCGTGTGGGGGTCGGAGTACGTGCGAGTGCGTGTCTGAGTGCGTGCGTGTGGGGGTCGGAGTACGTGCGAGTGCGTAGCTGAGTGCGTGCGTGTGGGGGTCGGAGTACGTGCGAGTGCGTGTCTGAGTGCGTGCGTGTGGGGGTCGGAGTACGTGCGAGTGCGTGTCTGAGTGCGTGCGTGTGGGTCAAAGTAGGTGCGTGTACGTTTCTGACGCGCGTGCGCGCTTAAGTGTTACTGGTCAGTTGTCGTCGAATGAGGTAGTACATAGCAAACAAATTTCGAATTATTACACAGCCAACATGCCATTTTATATTGTCATACCCGTTGCTACGCGCGCTAAGTTAACTTGAAACATCAAACACTTCAAAGGAGATATCCATTATTTACGTGAGCTATTTTTTAATCAGTTTAGACCCCCCCTACATCTTAGGTGAGATTTAGAGAAATTTGCCCACCCCTGACATAAGATTGACGCTAAAAGTATTTTTAACTATATTTTTATTATTCGAGAAAATAACAAACCGTGCATGTACACTATACTCGTAGTCAAATTAAATAAAATTTAAAGCAAAAACAGATAAAAACAATGCTTTTTTTTTAATTTTTACTTTTTACCATCCTGTACTTTTTCGTGTAATATTTTATATTTTTTGAAGTTCAGGTGAGATTTTCGATCGGTTTAAATGAGATTTAGTAAGATTTTATTGGACCCCTCCACCCTATTCTGAGCTCACGTAATTAATGGATGTCCCAAAAAAAATTTTTAATATTAATCAAAGGAAGTTATTATGCCGTCTACATAATAAGGTATACAACTAAAAGCCTAAGTTTGACAAATTATATTCCAAAGGACATAGATGTAAACACAGATTAGTAACTAGTAGATATTGATTTTTCAGCCTTAATTATACGAGAAAACATAAGTGATAATACTTCGGATTGTTTTTTAAACAAAAATTTAATTAAAAAAACTGATGCAACTCACCAATGAGATAATAGTAGCAGCCCACAGCGTACCAAGCAGTCCAGGACTGCGGATAAGCATCCACCAGAGCATGCGCGAAGGCGAATAGCTCGGCACTCTTCTTCAGCTCAACAAGGCAGGCGGCGCGCACCTCGGCACAGCTCCAGGGCCCCGCGGCGTCGAGGGCCTTTAGGGCTTCGCCCCACTCGCCAGCCGCTGCGAGCCTCCGCCCCCTCGCTTCCGCAGCTTCGGCGCTGCGAGAGCGCGCTATGTCGACTGCTGTTTTGATCTATTGCAATAATTACGATAACATTAATGACTGTGTAATAGAATTACTTGGTAAATACATCTTTATTGAGAAAAAAATCTGGAGATCACAGCTAGATAATATTGCTTTCAAGTAGTGTTATCTTGTGCTGAGTATGGTAGCCAAAGCTATGTGAGGGAATAGGGGGTAGGGTCGGCAATGTGTTTGCGATGCTCTTGGTGGTGCAGGCGTCTATTAGCTACGGTAATCGCTCACCATCAGGTGAACCGTACGCTTGTTTCGCAACTTAGTTGTGTATAAAAAAGACATCTTCTCTTATAGAAGAGAAGGGCTGGAGCTTAATCTGCCGCGTAGTAACGATTGTTATTAGGCGTTTATAATTACAGCTGAAGCTGATGGATGCACAAGCTGTCTGAGAATTGGTGAAAACTAGGAAAAAGTAACTTGTCGATCTTTATCGTGAAAATGACTCGATCAGTTGGCTTTCTACTATCATGTATGTGTATGTGTGTATACGCACCGTGTCATCTGGTTCAGTGGGCGGCAGTGGCGAGTACCGACGCAAGCGTTCTCGATACGCGGTTCGTAGTAGCGCAGCCTCCGAGGCGCTCATCTGGTTATTGATGGGCAGCGACTCGATTAATTCGCTCTCTGCAACGTTCACACATTACTTGTTTACTAATATTATACTGAAGAATATTTTTTTAATTGGAAATCAAAATTGAAAATGTATTTATGGGGAAAAAATATATCCACTATAATTATTGAAGCTTAATATGATTGAAACAAATTTAAATAGAAAAAAAATTACACATCCTATTATTAGGAATGTTTGCATTCTGTATACCACCTGTGGTAAAGTTAATAGATTGAATTTGAAGAATTCTTTATTGGGCGAATGAATAGACATCTTCTATATGCTAATCCGGCTCGAAGGACCAAATTTGTGTGGTGTATATACAGTAAATGTCATAAATTAAACGCACAGAATATGATACAAAATGATAAAAAAGCGCAATATGATTCAGAATCACGCAATGTGAGTGGTATTCTAATTATGAAAAAAAAAACAAACTAATTAAAATAAAATAGAAATTGCAAGGCCTTCTTTTACGTTATTTTCTAAATGCTGAACTCATACTTAAAGGGTCAAATAATAAATAAGTAAAGAAATAAATAAACGCTTCACACTCAACGACAAAACGAACAGTAGGATTTTCTCCTATGTTGGGGGTCTGGAAACACACACAATACCCAAGCACAAACGCCCAGACCACACCAAACGTCTATATGGCCAAACGGGGATCGAACCCGTGACTGCCAGCGGAACAGCCAGTGCTGTGACCGCTGCGCCAGCGCGTCGTAAAATACACTGTAATTCGTTAAGCTGCATTACTACTTATCATACACATATTGATTGATAATAGTCAAACGCAAGCTTATATCGATATATACAAAAAGGAGAATGCCCACTCTCCATAGTGTCTCAGGCCCAAAGTGGACATCAAAAAGTCGTATAAAAATTGAATGTTCTAAAATCTTAACAGTATTAGACATCTAGGAAAAAAACTTAAAATGGCGCATTATTGTAGAAATATATATATATGCATTTTAATATAGTATTTTAATAAATTATAATTACTGAGTCACAGCAACGCTTGGCTGGGTCAGCTAGTAGTTAAATAAATAAATTCCTACCTTGACTAGGTGTAAGGGCATGTTGCTCCAGGAGTAAATCTAATGCTTCATAGCAAGCGCAGTCAGCTCTCAAGGCAGCTGTTAACGCCTCAGCAGCCGCCTCCCTTCGTTCCAACGAGCACAACGCCCGAGCTTGCCACACTAACACTCCTGCTAGGGCTCGCTGTAACATCCGTATTAATTTGTTATTATTCGTTTAATGTTACATATATTATTTAAAACACAAAAAAAAATCAATTCGAACCAGTAGTACCGCGTTTGAACAAACAATCAAACTTTTCAGGTTTATAATCTAATATATGAAATTCTCGTGTCGCGGAATTTGTAGTTAAACTCCTCCGAAACGGCTTGACTGATTCTCATGAAATTTTGTGTGCATATTGGGTAGGTCTGAGAATCGAACAACATCTATTTTTCATCCCCCTAAATGTTAAGGGTAGTCCACCGCTAATTTTTTTTTAATTTATTGATAAATTGTTTATTTTTTATTTTATTATGATTTGGCGTTTACAAATACATACAACCCTAAATTTTCACCCTTCTACTACCAACCCCTATTTTTAAATAGCGTTTAGCGGCAATACAACTTTTGCCTAGTCAGCTAGTATTAGTAAAGATAAAGTTATATTATTCTTACATTGTGTGTCTGGTCCATGCTCCTGGGTTCTAATAGTGATGGATCACACTCTTCGAGAATAGTCAAAGTAGTAGTAGGCTCTTTTGCAGCTATATACGCTCTCATCGCGACGCCGAGGCAGAGCAGATGTCTCCTACATAGTAATAAATAATAATTGTTATAAAATAATTTGCCATTACATTAAAATATTTAGTATAAATTTGAATTACGACATGTGTTGCCAGATAATGTAAAATAAGATCTTGCATTGAACACCAAAAAAAAAAAAAAAAAATTAGCCAACTACAACATGTAAAGCTCTCAGTTCCGCTTGTTATCATAAACACCTGATAGGGATCTTATAGTGAGAATATAATATCCATTACTCCACATGGAGCAGCGTGGTAGATTGAGCTTCAACCATTCTCCAACATGATGAAAGATCTATGCCCAGCAGTGGGACATTACAGTCTGAATCAATCAAAGTATGGAAAGTAAATATACCTATGTAATCCTCTAGAAGTGACTGCATGTGCAGCTCTGTGTAATTCACCACGAGCAAGCATAGCGCTGGCCAGTAACCAAATATCATCCCCACTTGCCACTGCTGACCCACTTGATGCAGCTGCCGCATCTGCCCAAAAGAATGCACTTGTCCATTGACCCTAGAATAGAAAAAGATAATAATATAAAAAAAGTTTTGATAAAAGATAAATCCTGCTGAAAATCTGGAGTAGCCCACTTAAGAAGTATCTCAACCTTACAGAAAATAACAACTAAATAATACTGCTTTCATGTAGTGTTTATTTATTTATTTAGACTTTCGCACACTAACGCAAACTTGTAATTTTACATGACATTTGAAAATTCAAGTTCCATAGTGTTGTTTTCGTTTGATTCTATTAAGGAAACGTGAATATTAGTGTTAACGGTAAATCTCTTAATCTCATAGGTTCATTTAATGAAACAACTTTTTTCGGATTTTATCGCGGTTTATTATTAACGGGAGGACTGGTCCTCCCGTGACCATGGTTGCTGTAAAGTATCCGAAACGTCGGGAATCAAAAGTTAATAATAAACCGCGATAAAATCCGAAAAAAGTTGTTTCATTAAATGAGTAAAATTCGCGTAAACATTAGAAAACTCATAGGTTCATGTCTACATATAGAATTTAACATGTATCAGTAAACGGAATGAAGTCTCCTGGATCTGTGCTAAAAATGGGCGTTCAACAGGGCTCGATCCTAGGTCCTTTTCTTTTTTTAATATACATAAATCATCTGCTATTTTATTTTAAAGATATTTGTGACATAGTGTTATTTGCTGATACATCGCTTATTTTGTTTAAGTTGCTAGGAAAAAAGTAAATTATGATGATATGAAGTTTTTTGTTGCGAATTCAAGATTGGTTTAAAACAAACAACTTGGTTCTACGCGCCAATAAAACCGTGTGAGTGTTGTGTTTGCGTTGTTTAAATGTTAAGATCCAAATTATAATTTAGAAATAATTAAAGAGAGAGTTATTGTCAGCAATACTACAGTTTTCTTATAGATTTTATTAAATATATGATGATTCCTATTTGTCATCCTTGAATGGTAGACTCCGCAGAGCTCCGCAGCATTCGCAGTTAGAAAAGTTCGACAATTGACCGAAGTTGCTACTGTGCGTTTAACAGAGCCGGCTCATCCTAAAGAGCGCTGGTGTAGTGGACTCCCACGAAAATTACATAGGTAATCTTAAATCTATCTAATATCTTTAAACTAGCAATTCTTCTATTTATAATCTGAATCTCGGAAACAGCTCCAACGATATTCATGAAATTCTGTATATAGGAGGTTTCGGGTACGATAAATCCATCTAGCTAGGATTCATTTTTAGAAAATGTCGTTTTATTCCTTTTTTAGGCAATGAAAATTTGGCTACAATATCGTTAGAATACGAAGGTAAATTTCGCAATTGTCAATAAAGTTATAATAGCTCAGGTGGGAAATCGGCCGGTCGGGATCGACCGAGAAGACCACGGTTCAAATCCCCATGTCTCCAGATCGATTATTTTTTTCCAATTTTTTCTAATTGTACTCATGATTTTTAAACGGTTTTATTTAGCTCACCCCGTTTGTTTTATTTTTTATTCTTGGGTCAAATTTAGTAATTCAAATTTAACCCTCTTGCTGTCAACCGATTAATCTGAAATTTTGTATACACTTTGGATTTTGGTGACAATACAATTATATTTATTCATTATCATTATAAATTCAAGATGGCCGCCGCTACAAAATGGCGGATAATTTATGTTTTATTAATCCCATCAATATGGGTACCAAATGAAAGGGCTCAACAAGCAGAATACAATATACTATAAAAAATTGAAATCCAAGATGGCGGCCGCTACAAAATGGCGGATAACGTAGGTTTTATCAATCCCATCAATATGGGTATCAAATGAAAGGACTCAACAAGCAGAATACCATATACTATAAAAAATTGAAATACAAGATGGCGGCCGCTACAAAATGGCGGATAACGTAGGTTTTATCGATCCCATCAATATGGGTATCAAATGAAAGTGCTCAACAAGTAGAATACAATTTACTATGCAAAATTGAAATCTAAGCTGGCCGCCGCTACCAAATGTCTGATAACAATTTTTTATCAATCCCACCAATATGGGTATCAAATAAAAGGGCTTGACAAGAAGAATACAGTGCACTATACAACCTCAATATTTAAGATGGGCCTTGCAATAATGAAGCACTAAATGAATTAAACAGAATGCGAAATAAAAACTAAAAACTAGAAAATAAAAATAGGTAAAAAAACTTTTTAAGTTAAACGGTTTTATGTTAAACATACATTGCAATGTTTAAGATAAATGTACTAAAAACCAAAAAATAATAAAATAGATACAGTCGTGGGAATTATAAACATATGCATAGACTAGACTAAAATAAAACCGTGGGGCACGTCAATTGTCGCCGTTCTAGTGTATACAAGCAAATGTGTCGGTTTCGTTAGTTATTATGCAGTTTTTATTTTAAATAAGGAATAAAAAATAGTTGTGCGCGACATTTTGAGTTAAAAATGAAACTACAGTGTATTGTTATTTTTAACAGTTTTTTTTTTAATATAAATAGTAACAATCACAGTATAAACACGAGAAGGAATAACAAAATCATAACTCCGGTAACGGTGACCGAGATCAGGGATGTTGTGGGTGTGTGGAGAGAATATTGCGAGCAACTTTTTAGTGCTAGCAGAATAACACTATCGTATAACAACAGTACACTTTCACAGAATGCTATGGAACCATCAATCCTGAAAAGTGAAGTTCGAACCGCAATTGATCACCTGAAGAGGAGTAGGGCTGTAGGAGCTGACTCCATTCCAATAGAGGTCTTTAAAGCGATGGGTGAATATGGAGTTGATATTATGCATATTATCTGCAACCGCATCTGGAAAACAGAGAAGTGGCTTCGGGACTGGCGCACTCCGTGTTTATACCACTGCTCAAAAAGGGATCAACGAAGAAATGTGCCAACTACAGGCTTATAGCCTTGATTCCACACGCCAGCAAAGTCCTCCTTCATGTCATCAATACCGGACTGCAAGCTTTCCTGAATTCCGAAATAGCTATCGAGCAAGCGGGATTTGTCAAGGGTCGAGGAACAAGAGAGAAGATCCTAATTCTTAGACAAATAATCGAAAAGTCTAGAGAGTTTAACATCCCACTTTATATCTATTTTGGCGACTTTCGCAAGGCTTTTGACACCGTGAAACGGCATATATTAAGGGACGTACTCATTCAAATAGGAGTACTTATCCACCTGGTTTGTCTCATACGTCGACTTTACGAAGACGGAATTGCGACTGTTCGAATAGACGACGTTGACTCTCTCCACTCCTGTTCAACCTCTATATGGAGTGTATTATGAGAATCGTTCTGGAAAAATGGGAGAAGGGAATTTCAGTGGGAGGTAGAAAGATATCTAACTTGAGGTATGCCGATGATATATATACTCTTCTCACTCAAACAAAAGAGGACATGGAACACCTGCTGCCACTTCTAGAGACAACAAGCCTCTCCTTCGGACTTACGGTCAACAGAGACAAGACCAAGATGATGATAGTGGATCGAGCTGAACGAAACCATTCTGACATCTCTATGATTGGCAACTGTGAGGGTGTCCAATCTTATGTGTACCTCGGTTCACAAACACCGGAGGATGCGAAGACGAGATTCGAAGGAGATGTGCTATTACACGATCTGCCGTTGACAAGTGAAAAGAGTTCGTAATATCATCAAAGCCACGAAAGTCCGCTAAGATCCTGATAAGCTTAATCTTCCCGAAATTTCTTTATGGCGCAGAAATGTGGACAGTTGAACTCAAAGACCAACGCAAAATCGACACACTCGAGATGTGGTGCTGGCGGCGACTGTTGCGGATCTCTTGGACAGCGTTTAGGACCAATATTTCGATCCTACAGGAATTAAAAATCAAGCAGAGATTGTCGTCGACTGTGCAAACTCGAATCCTTAAAAATTTCGGACATGCTGTTCG